>NW_011501954.1:14272-28611 GCF_000495115.2 Populus euphratica | reverse complement strand
CTAAAATACAAAAGGGATTGCATCAAGATAGAGCTTAGTTTGTATAGACTCAATCGCGTGCTATACCCAAGTGCTAAGGGGACTGTCCTAAGGCAGACCCCAGTTGTCATGGGCTCCACCACGTGTCGAGCCCAAGTGTTAAAAAAACTATCTTTAGACATATCCTATTTAGCATGAGCTCCGTAGCGTGCTAAGCCTATGTATCAAGAAGATTCTATTCCAAGACAAATTTCAATTGTCATGGATTCAGTCAAGTATTGAATCCAAATACTAAGAGAATTGTCCTAAGGAAAACCCCACTTGGTATGGCCTCAACCGCATACCAAGCCTAAATACTAAGAAGATTGCCTCAGGTATACCCCAACTAGTAATGATTTATTTTCATCCTCTAAAGATCTTTAAATAACAGAAATAAATCTAGATATTTTTTCTTTGATATATTTTTATTATCAATGTTATCATATAGAGATATTTTTTTCTCATTAATAATAAAATATTTATTTTTTATTAATATTATAGTAGGAATATACTCTTGTACCCTTTTAGAAAAGAGAGAATCATGGTGTATGAAGGGTATAAATGCCCCACAGACTACTCAAGTAAATGGTTTATAATTTTTATTCTTTATATCCTAATACTTTTAAATCTCAAAATATTTATCATGCCAAAATAAGAACAAATGCTTTTATTTTTTAAATTTAATATTCATTCTTTTATTTATTATAATTTTTAAAAAAAATTATTGATTTTATTATTTGAGGGTCCTTCAACCTCAAAAAAAAAATAATTTGCATTAAATTTAATATTCATTCTTTTATTTATTACAATTTTTTTAAAAAATTATTAATTTTATTATTTGAGGGTCCTTAAACCTCAAAAAAAAAAAAAGTTTTGCAAGTATTAATCTTTTTACCATAAATCATCTACTTTTTAAGGTCTAAAAAATGAAATATTAACATGAGCATATAATTATCCCTTATCCAAATATATAAAAAAAACTTTATTTTTAAACATACATATTGTATTTTGAAACATCTTTACACATCTTATTAGCCTTCTAGAATGCAATTTTAAAGAAGCCTAGCTTCAATGTTTTCAAATCTACATTACAATCCTCGACTAATTGATGTACGTACATGTCCTCAAGTGGGAGCAAATTGAAATGAACCACAGAAGTAGGATCTGCTGATGCATCAGTGTCAAATGATAAAAATGTACAGTCGAAGAAATGACTCACTTTCAGCATGGACTCTCCTGCGTGATGAAGTTCTCCTTCTGCAAATTCAATAGGCAAATCAGTGACTGCACATATTACCTTTCAAAAGCATTCGGTTTTAACCACCAATAGGACTGCGCCATGTCACCAAGCATTTTGCCTTTGATTAGCAATGATTACTGCACTTTAGTCTTCCTAATAATTCCAGTTCTACTCTGCATTCTTAAGTGGTGGGAGGTGATTGATAATCAAACAACAAAATAGACTTTGCACCCAAAGACAATCAGTACTGTCTTCTTCAAAGTCATAATGTCATCCAGCAGACACCTCCACAGGACCTGTTACTTGACTCAAGGTTCCAATACTTACTTTAACAGGCATAGTTGTTCTGATATTTCGGCAGCCGGGTCCATGTGGTTCGAAGTTTCAGACTCATCAAAACTTATAGGGTGTGTCCAGTAATGGAGTAATACTCCATTTTTTTCAAGAAAAATGAACATGAAAAATAGAGTTTGTGTTCAGATGTAATATTTTTACAAATTAGAAAAAGAAAAAGTGGTTTTTCATTTTTCCATAATATAGCTCTGGGTTGGAAAACATCTAAATGATGTTTTCCAACCTTTCCATCCTTCTAGAAAACACGCTTCTCCTCTCATTTTTTTTTTTTACAAAACTATTCGTTACATTTTTCAATTAATACCGAACATATCGTGTATATATATACACTTCTTTCTTTGCCCTATTAATCATCTTTCTTTATTAACTAATATTCGGAGCAAAACGGACAAGGTAAATATGGAACATTTTAGCTATAATTATAACGAGAAATCCGGAATGATTCAAGATTATGAGAAAAATAAAATTTATTTTATTTTTTTTAAATAGTACTGAGAAAAATAAAATTTATTTTATTTTTTTAAATAGTGAAAGATATATTGTCCATTTTATTTGAAATAGAACATAATTTACAATCTTGATTGGAATTAACCAGCATGCTTTAATTTAAACAACAATCAAACTCAACCAAAATATCACCCAAAATCAGTATACGTTGCATGCATGTTCTTATTAAGTTAATAATTCTGCTCTTAACAAAAATTTGTAAAGGAATATAATAAAGAACTAACTTTGTCTCAAATCTGAAATTTAAAGAACCTAATAGCTTTTGAAATTACAAAGTTGAATTTGAATAAGGTGTTGATCCCCACAACCATGCACCTCATGCTGCTAAAAACCCGAGTTATGCTAAAGAATTAAATCCTTCAAAATATTTACTGGCCGGTGATATGGATAATTACTAATCTTAGATTGTTGTTCATAAATAATGTGTAAGAGTTTCGCACAAGCTCATTTACCATACACAAATGGTTGAAAGCAAATCATCATTTCTATCGAGGGTATTTGTTTTCTTTTCTTTTCTTTTTTTCATTAATATGTGGTAGCATTAATCTCAGGGGCTAGGACACGTTCAGTTTAGATTAGCCATAGAGGGCTGGACCAATCACGTTGTACCAAATGAATGCCAATGAAACATTGTTTGAATAATCAGTAGAACAAAAGGAATGTTGTTGATTGTGATTGTCACTCTTGTTGGAGGAGAGAAATATAAAAAAATGGAACACATGGTGTCTGGGTTTTGGTCGGTGGAGTGTCATCTACAAGCTCATGGGGCCATCGAATAGCCTCCACGTTAAAGCTTTTGAGAAGATGAGCAATGAATCGCAATTAGTATAATGGTTGACCAAAACAAGCTCCCTTTTTGTAGAACAATGATGTCGATGATGGCACGCAACAAAATAACCCCATTTTTTTATGTGCTTTTTTTCATGCGAAGATAAGATAGAAAAACCTCAAAAGGTTAACAAAGAACGAAACAACCTTCCGCGCCTCGCTTCCCTGTGCTCTCCCTATAGAATTGCTACCATGAAAATGTGAAATCTCTCTCTCTCATGCGTACAAACACAAACATATAGACAAGCATTATTAGGAATCGGAAAACTAATTTAGAAAAAACATATATGATGTGAAAAGCATTTTAATTATTAGATGCTATGGGTGTGTGTGTGTGTATACATGACTCGATATAAAGCATGATAATTGACCAATATTTGATTTCAGTGCGAAGCAAAACTACTATTCATCTTGGAAAGTAGGATTGAAAACAGAATTATTAGGAATTGAAAACAATGCTTAAATAGAATGTGGAATGGGGATTAGTTCTAAGATGCTACGTTGACATGGCTAAGACAACTGACCTTCAGTGTGAAGCTCTTGCTAATTTTGTAAAGTTTGATTTGAATATTGGCAGGAGAAACTCCATTATCATCATGAATTCATGATCCGCACTCAACTAAAAAAAAGGAGTATGAATTGAGCTAAGAAACAAATCAAGCCGCGCCTGCCCATGATCTGACCACACCCAAATCTAAACATGGGTATAATATCGTTCTTAGAGGGAAATTGAGCACTTCACTTGACATGTATTGTCAATGAATGCTTTTGAGTGCAACTATCATCATCATCATCATCATATATATATATATATATATAGAGAGAGAGAGAGAGGAGGGAAGGAAAATTATTTTTGAATTTGCAATTAAGTTCTTTTATTAAAATAGAAATCATTTTTTTAAACACCTAAAAATTAAGAGAATAAAAACCCTATTCGTAAAAAACAATTTTTAATTTTATTATACACCCAAAACTTTGAGCTATAGAGAAGAACAGAGAGATCAAATAGAAAGATTGAAATGGAGTCAAAATACACATAACTAATACTCTAAGGTGAGTTTTCTTCTATAATTATTTTTTAATTGAGATTTTGCATGCATTGTAGAATAATTATGAAAAAATTAGGGATTAGAATTTTTTACAATCTAGGGTTTAATTTGACAATCAAACTTATATTAGATTAAGAGTTTTTGATGATTTTTTTAATGGCTGAATTAATTAGATGGCCATGTAAAATTCAAAGCTGAAGTGATTAGGTTAGTGTTGGATAAAGGATCTTTATTTGACCCTTAATCATTTATTGTTTACATAATTTTTTTCAGTTCAAATTTTCATGGATAAAAATCTTATTATATCTAGTTTCTAACATCATAAACAATACTTTAATCTAATATTCATAAAAAGAGTTATGATTAAAAATATTGAAGGGTGCGTAGTCAGTCTAATAATAAATAGCTCTCTGGGTATGATTATCATATCCATTGTAATTTATATATATAAATGGAATTGTAATTAAGTATATCTATTAACGTAATAAATGGGTTATGATTTCAAGGTTCCTAGATATATTTATGATCAATAACAGGACAATATATGAAATTAATTTTGTGTGAGAGCCAAATGTGGTGTACACTTTTTGAATAGGTGAAGAATTAAAAAGGAGCACATGCATTGATATTGATTAAAGTAAAACCATAATTTACTGGTGTGAAGTATTTGTTGGGAGAATACGTTTGTTAGCTACTAATTTGATCTTCAACATCTGGTGGTTGCTGTGTTGACTGATTTACTATGGTGGTTGATCTTTGAAGTGTTATGATTCATGGTGGGGATCGGGAGGGGCTACTACGATTTGTGGTGAAGATCGGGTTAGTCCTTCGTGTTGATTAAGCTTGTCATCTTCTTTTGTGGTTGTTCGGCAGTGGATGGACGTGGTGGTTGGTGAAAGAGGGCTACAATTATGGGTGACTGGTGGCTCGGCTATCCAGGCTAGTGGTTGTGGTTAAGGCTATTGTTTTGTTGGGTAGGAATAGGGTTCTCAGTTTTGGCAAATTCGAGCAGTGGACATTGTTTTAGGTCATAATATTGTTTATTTTGAAGTCTCTTTTTTTTAAAAAAAAAATCATTGTTGATGAAAGTTCCCACAGTTTACAAATGTGTTGAATTTCAAGAATTTAAACAAGCTCTTTCATGGATTGTTTAATTATAAAAACAACTAAAAAGCCTTACTCTAATAATAAAAATGATATAGGACAAAGAAAGATTTAAGATAAAGTCAAATAAAAAAGAGAGTAAGAAATAGAAGTAGTGGAGATGAAGAAGAAAAAAAAAAGCCTAGGAGAAGAGAGAAACTAAAAAGGGGGAATTTGTGATTTTTTATCACTTTATAAAAATTAATCATAATGTCAAGAATTATATATAAATAATAAACCTAAACAACCATCTATTTAGCTTTGAGATGCTTAATCTAGAAAGTGATCGACTAGACTATCTCTTATCATTTTTATTCGTGCACAGATTCATTTTTATTTATGCACACATGTAATCTGTTCTTTAGACCTAATATCACTACTACTTTAGACCTAATATCACCACCACACTTAATTGCATCTTATTAGTTGTGACTACTCTTTCTCTCAAAATTATTAAAGCTCCATCTCTTTGATTCCCTACATGCTTAATTTTTATTTTTCAACTTTTTATTATATAAACAATAAGAAAATCTTGTAATCTTTATTATAGGATTGAGATTTCTTTGGATTTTAAAAAAAAATATATTGATTAATGATTCTTTGAGATCAAAGTCTTATTCGTTCATAATTAATTTTTTATATGTTAATATTTTTATGTTAAAGTATATTTATTAAAGAAACATTTCCTATAAAGTCTTTAACTCAAATTGTAAATGAACTCTATATTTAATTTAGGTCCCTATTATCTTTTGAAATCAAATTTCTAACATGATGTATCCTTCATATCAATATGATGCATCCAGGTGAATGATTTTTTTATGATATTATTTCTAAGATTTTAATTTAAAAAGTAAAAAAATAAAACCAATATACCTATTTCTTGAAGTTCATATAATCTAATAAGACATGAGAAAAGATAACGTGCCAAATAAATTATATTAATTAAGAATATGATTAGTCATGATTTCTTCTCTTCTTGAAGCACATATGTTGAGTATCAAAAAATACAGGGCTTTTGAGATAATTCTTGGATCATAAACTAAAAAAAAAGGCATGATAAAGATATCATTAACCAATTGTTGATTTTGATAGTTTGAACTTTATATGCTAATCTGAGCTTGTTCTTGGAAGCCTGAAACAAAATCGAGCCAACCCAAATCATATTGAAAGGCTTAACATAGATAAGCAAAGCCACTTGGGTTGATTCAAGCCCTTAACACATCGCGTCATCTGTGTCCTATAGGTGAAGGAAACTTGCTGTTGAAGGATAGTGTTTCCTTTAAGGTAGTTTATGAACCCAAACGCACGCTACTTGTAAAGCTTATATATGCTCTTGCGGTCCTTTTATGGAGCCTTCAGAAATCAAGACATTATCTCTATGCATATTATCCCAAACTTCATGTATTTGAGAGATATATGATTTCATTAAACGCCTAGAGGCATGGAAAAACTACAAAGCATGTATTATATCAATTTTTGCAGAACTATTAAAAGAAGAAAAGCCCAAACAAAGAAAATAGTACAACAAATTTAACCTAAGAAAGCAATAGTAAAATCTACACAAGATAACCATCACAACAAAATCCAGGAAAAACTTCCAAGAATCTCAAATTCATCTCGCTACTGAATTTGGAACTTTGAAGTGAAGCACCTTTAGCAACCTGATAGATATAATATGAATGATGGATCAAAATCAATCAATAAAATCACTAGTTCTTTGCACTCCCTCCTTAGCCATACAATCTGTCATATTATTACTCTCATAGTACACAGGAGAAAAGGTAATTGAGCTAAAAAATCTAGTCAATCTCTGAACTGTGAAAAAAAGCTTTAGATGCATTTATGGCCTGTTATGACTACTATGCATCTAGCTAATTACATTAGCAGAATCAGCTAATTAAGCTAAACTTCATATATTTGAAAACTGTATCTAGCCTAGTTTGGAATCACATAAATGGCACTTTAGTCTAATTTTTTTAGAGCACCACATAGAAATATTGAAAGATAAGTTGAAGACTATAGGATGCGTCTAACAACATAATTAACGTGGACAATAGAAAAGGTCACTAAATAGCCTATATCATGGAAAACTAATTAAGTTCTAGCTTGTAACCCAACAACCAAATTGTTATTTCAAGATTTGTACGAGGAATCTATAACCAACCGGAGAAATAAAGACCTTGTGTTTGCTCATGGATATCGTAAGAGCTCAAAGCACTTGAACTATAAATGTCGTTTTTTTTTCTCATTGCCCAGCCCTCTTTTGATCAAGTTATGACAATTATCAGCTAGCAATACCTCCATAAGGATCCTCCATCAAATAAGAAGCCATAAACATTGAAAGAGAGAATCGAGGAAGACGAATCCATAGGCAGGCCAACTTGTCATCTAGAAAGACTAAGACTGGAAGGCATGGAAATGTCAAATAGTATGGTAGCTCTCTAAGGACACGAGCATGCAATAAACAAGATAGTAATCAATTTGATGACCGACCAACATAATTAATCTACTAATGAACTCCCAGCAACTTCAACCTCAATTGAAATTGCTTTCCCCTCCCAATCGAACTTCTCTGGATTAGATGTCAGGATGGAACAGTTTGTATTCCAAAACTACCAAAAAACTTGAGAATAATATTTGTTATATAGATTACTAGTGTAAAGTAGTTCATATTAGAAGAGCACAGTAAACCTGATAGTAGAAACACATTAATGATAACCTACATAAACAAACAGAACCTAAACAAAAAATATTAACCTTTACGCCCTTTTCACCACGAATTCTTTTTGCAAGTTGGATGTCCTTACTTTGGCATTATGGTGACCCTCTTGGTATGAATAGCATAAAGATTAGTATCCTTAAACAAATCTCAAATTTGTCTAGATAAAAAAAGAAAAAAATCAAAATGACCTCAATAGAAAAAACACATGGACAAACCATTAAAGTTAAACATGAAACCTAAGCAAGTTAATTTAGCCTAGAGATTGTTACCGTCTTGTGTAATTTCACAAACAAGATGTTGAAAAGATAACTTCCTGGTCAAGAGTTAAATGCTTTTCTAGTACTTACGGATCTTAGTGTTCCAAAGAAATGTAGTTAGAAGCATAAATCCTCATTAAAAAATACAATTTAAAAGGAAACTATGGAGAGCATCGAAGAATAAGTTTAGAGAAGGAATGAAATCCTTGCTGAAGAGCTACAATTCCAGGATGATAACGATGAGGCTTTTGACACCACCAGTGGTAGGAGCAGGCTTTCTTCCGCAACCTTCAAGTTCAAATTAAAAGAGACAATTATAGAATGGTAAATTCAAATATATTATACTATAACACCACTAAAACTTGATAAACATGAACAAAGAGAGACATACACACAAAAGAAGTTGCATTTGTGGTAAAATACAATGGTATCATCTCATATATCCATACCTCGTTTCTAAAGAGTTAACTATTTCAAGTTAAGAGCTATATTAAAAAAATCATTTCAAGTCAATAGGTTAAGTTTTTAGATAAGATTACAAGATATGATTTATATTATTCTTTAACACACTCCTTCATGTGAAAGTTATTTGGGTTTGAAACTTACATAGACTCATATTACCTTATGCTTAATTTTTATAACATAAATAGAGATGGTGACATTCAAACTCATGATTGCTTGGTTACTAAAACTCCGATGTCTTATCAAAAAACCATTTTAAACCAATAACCAATAACTTGAGCTTTTAAGTGAGGTTTCAAGATATGATTTATATTATTTTCTAACAACCTATCTAGGCTGGTAATCAAAGAGAGGTTTGACTAACAATTAACTTTTAGGAAATAAGTTGCATTTTTTGTAAATAAATATTAGACCACCAATTATGTTCATCTCTCATTGCATGCTACGCCTCGTGAAAAATTAACAATGTATAATTTGTTAACCCTATATATTATAACACCATATATAAAAAATCATATGTTCAATCCTTAATAGACCTACCATTGCAATTTGAATATATTAGGCCAATGATAGAAGGATGTCCAACTAGATAAAGAAAACAAAATATTTGAAGAAGATACACTAGTTTACACAACAAGATAGATACTAAAAAGGAGTATACACAAAATAAATATGTCATATGCAGTTAAGCCGGTCATAATAGAAAAATATGTGCAAGTGGACAATATATGTTAATATTTTTAACTTTTTTTCAATATTTTTTTGTTTTACATTATAAAATTATATTTATTTTTATTGCAATGTTAACAACTAATTTTGACATGTATGCTCTTAGTCATCGTGCAAACTAAAGGAGGTGCATTAGCTTCTACAGGATGTTGCAACCACTAAGATGACTAATCAACATTATTTTAGGTACTGATGATCATAATACTAGGTGGCGACTCCTTAAACAAAGACCATTCCCCCATCAAAGAATAGGATGCCAGAAATCCATTCTTTCCATTCCATCAAAAATTTTAAGGCCGCCGCGATGTCGGGTGCGACAATGACTAATCAACATTATTTTAGGTACTGATGATATGTTAATTTTATGATTGTAAGACCAACACCATTCCATAAAAATATGGTTGGACAAGTAAGTTGACTTTTATAAATATAACACATTTATATTCAAACTCATAATCATGTTGATAATTATGCATAAATTTGAATGATTTGTTTTTAGGGCGATGATCATATTAAACCTTGTCAGCATGGAGTTTCATAAAAGTGTTCATCATTATATCATAGAGATTGATTTTCACAATATTAATAAACCTAAAGCGCCAAGCTTAATCATAGATTTCCTAATGTATTAATAGGGAAATAGAGGCATGAGGCCCATATGTTCCACCTATATGTTAGGGAGATATGACGTGATATATGGTGTGGATAAAGGGTAGAGTTATCCAACTCTAAGGTTACAGACATAAGTTGTAGAGAGATTTAAAGAAAATTCTCTAGTGTTTTCTTAAAAGTCTGAATAGTATGAATCTTTATAAAATAAACTAGACATCTTTATTTATACTATTTCTAAGGCTAGAATCCTTTATAGGAAAGGACTTCTAATTAAAACTAAAATCCTTTATAGAAAAGGATTCCTAATTAAAACTTATCATACTAATTAATAGAATTCATCTAGCATTAGAATTTCTAACTAATAAAATACTAATTAAAGTAAAAGTCTTAATCTAAATAGAAAAAAGAATCTAAATACAACAAGATAAATAAAGACAATACCATATAATAAATTCCAAGCCTTATTTGAAGTTTAAACTCAATAGAAGACAGGGTCCAGAATCTTTCATCAAAATTTCAACTTGATCCAAAAATCAGATTAAACGTTATGCTTAATTCATCAAAATACATCGTGAAGTCTTCTTAAACTTGTCGCGGGGTGCACGAGCTTTTGGCGACAGCGGAGGCTCTTGTTGTGCTTCCTGTGTGAGGTGTTGTGTGTTGGAAAGAGTTTTGGATTTAATTATAAAATTATGATGAATGTTTAGAAGTCGCCACTTAGTATTATGGCCACTAGGAACCTATAGTCTACAAAAGTCTGAGTAAGGGACTAGTTGTGCAAGGAAAAGACGCATCGCCCCTAGTGCACTCTACGTATCTATTGGTCTTTTCTAAGGTTCAAGGCAGATTTATCTTCGTGAGAGAGTCTCTATCTTAATGGGTTAAATCCTAACTGTTCTAAAGTCTGAATTTTAACATCGCATTTATTTACATCTTGTATCTTTAATACCTAAGAGTATGCTTTATTGTGTAATTTTACACCACACAAATATTAAAGTCTACATCTAGATCCTAAAACATTGAAAAAATATTTTTGACATGTTGGTCAAATCCTAATGGATAATCATAAATTAGGTATGATACCCATTTTTGAATTAAAAAAAAAACATGAAAAAGATACAATTTTTGTTTTTTATAAAAAAAAATATGCTTGAAAAAATTTTAGAATTTGGTCGTATGCAATAAAATATTTTATTTTTTTTTGAAAATGGAGATTGATTTAAAAGTTTTTTGAGATTTTTTTTAATATTTTGATTTTTTTTAATAATTTCAGAGAAAAACAGGTATTTTAATACCAAATTTATATTTTACAGTGTAAATATATAACCCGATATTGTACAAAATTGGTAGAAAAATATGCAAGAAAATCATAATATTTTTGAATGGTTTTTTTTGAAAATTTTTGGATAAAAAAATAAAAGAAGGATAGTCCACTATATGAACAGTGGACATAAATTATAATTCATGTCCTACTGTTCATACATGAACAGTAGGATGTGAATTATGTATGAACAGTAGGACATGAATTATAATTCATGTCCACTGTTCACAAAACAGAGGCAGCGAAGGGGAGGAAGAAGAAGAAGAAGGGAAAGGGTAAGGAGAGAGAGGGTGAACAACCTGGCGTGGCCTTGGTCTGGCCAAGGATGACGGTGTGTTGCTAGTGATCACAACGATGGAGGCCGGTGTCGGCTACGGGAGGAAGAAGAAAAGGTTATAACAGAGAGAGAAACGCTGGAGGGAGAAAGTCGCGATGGCTGTGTCAGAAGCTAATTTTTTAGCTTATTTTGGACCCGATTTTCTCCTCCCTTAGGCCATCAATTCCACCTCTATTTATAGGCGGTGGAAGATAGCAATCTTGTCTACACTAGAGAAAAATTGTTGCCTTTGATTTAGATGAAAAAGATCTCAACCGTTGACTCAAAGTAGGCATAATGCACTATCAAATTGTCAAAATCTGTAGTTGCAAACTGCCTTAGCTGGCCTCTTTGGAGTGCTTCCAAGTCCATTTATTTGCTAGTGAGCCGGTGCCAACCATACTTAAATGTAAAGGGATGTCTGGTGATTAGTTTCATGCATGTTTTGGCAAATATGGTGGATATAAGGTACATTAAATACAACTGCAAAGTAGGTAACCAGACCAGCTATTTCAGGGATTTAAAGAAGAAGATGAACAGTGCAAAATCATCATCTTGATCAAAATTCATTTCAGTCCTTCCTATTTCAATTGCTTTCAATTGAGCCCCTAATTGACCTTAAAATTTTTCAATTAAGGCTCTGATAAACTTTAATTGGAGCCCCGAAGTTACATGCCTATTACGATATTATCTCTAATCTCGGATTTCTTCAATTTAGCCCCTAATTAACCTTTAAACTTCAATTTTCTTGCAATTTGGCCTTTAATTTCGATCAATTAACTTGGTAAAAATTAAATTTGGTCTCTTAAAATTTCAATCTTCTCAATTAAGCTAAAATTAGGCACACAAACTTAATTTTTCATCAATTAAGCCATAAATAAAATTAATTTGACTTATTTCAAGTATAATTAAGTCCTTGCACTCCAAACTTATTTTTTCATTAATTAAACCCTAAATAAAATTAATTTGACTCATTTAAAGTATAATTAAATCCTTGCGCTTAATTAAATCATTCAATTGGACTCAAATTAATTCTTAAACATAATTAAAATTCAATTTGACTCATGATTAAATTAAATTGGCCTATTAAAAATTTAATTATGTCCTTGAACTTAATTTTTATGCAAATTCATTCAATAATCATTTAATTTGACCTTGAATTTGCATGTTTTCTCCATTCTGGGCACAATAGGGTGCAATTAGGCCTTCAATTTCCTCTAAAAATTACAGCTTAATTCCTCAGCCTGCATTTTCCACATTGCCAACCTTTATTTTATTTTTTTATTTTTTTTATTTTGAAAAAAGGTGATTTTAGGGGAATAACCCAGAATTGGGTTATGACAAAACTCATCCAAAAAAAATCTTCAATAATTATCGAAAATAATATAATAAAAATTATTATTCCAAAAATATTAAAGAGATTTTTCCATGTCAATCCCTTTACTTCCAAAAAAGCTTGTCCTCAAGTTAACTATCAAATATTAAACATGACCAACTCAAATAAATAAATATTTTAAATATAACATTATCGTCAATATATGTGTGAGATAACTTGTTCCAAATATCATAAATTTAATTTAAGAAAAAAAATTAAGACCTAAAATATCGACCTCATATTAAATTGTCTTTTGAGTTGATGGCAACATCAGTTGATGTGTTTGGTCATTCCTCGTTATAATGTCTTAACCACCAGTTGAATTGATAATTTTAGAATATTGATCCAACAAGGATATGCTTGGTTTGGATGACACACTCATACTTAAGTCTTCTTTGATATCAACTTCAGCCTTTTGAGCAATTTCAATAACTTGTTTTAGCTTTTCTTTTAGTGCTTCAAGCCTTGAGAATCATTACTTGATACTAATTTAGAAGCTTCTATGATTTGTTTTCTTCACAATTAGTTAATGAAACATTAATAAGTAGAGTAGTATTTATATCAATGTTGTTATTATCGAGGTGATGTTGAAATTGTCTACTTTAAATAGACAATACCTCTTTCATATTTTTCTCCCTTGCTATTTGAGAAGATTAAACGAAATGAAAATAATAATAATTTATTTACAATACCTAATATAAAATATCTTCATAATCATCATATATAAACTTCATAACTAATGATGGTCTCAAAACTTGTCATAATGAAATTAAAGGCTTGCCAATACAAATTCTAAAATCCATATGAAAGTTTGCATGTAACAAGTGCTATTTTTTTATGACAATTTTTTTATAAAAAATAAAAGTAAGCTCCACACTTTATCAACGAGTTAATAAATATTTTATTTGAAAATCTTTAATCATATAAAGAAATTTTCTAGAATTCAGGAAAAGGTTTAAGGTTTGACCTACCTTGAGGTAAGTCTCCATGCATGTTCTTTTTCTTTTCACAATCCTTATTTGTGTTACTCTTTAAATGATTTAGATATATCATGGCTTAATCCAAACAATCAAACATATATCCTAAATGATCTAGTTTTTTCTCCTAAGTTTGTATATCACCCTAGAGGGACTTCAGAGGGACTTCATTCCTGCATCGCTAATTAGGTTGTTAATGTCTTCATCCATTAAAAAAGTTAACTTGCTCTATTGAGACCAATTGACATGGTATAGAAAGTTGATAGAAACTAAGGTTCTTAAATTCTAAGGTTACAAACTTAAGTTGCAAAAATATTGAGAGAAAATTCTCTAGTAATTTATTAAAAGTCTAAATAGTTTTAATTTGAATCTGAAAATAAACTAAACCTTCTTATTTACACTAAAATCCTTTAAAGAAAATGATTCCTA
>NW_011501954.1:0-10008 GCF_000495115.2 Populus euphratica | reverse complement strand
AATTATTTTTTAAAAATATTTTTTATTTAAAAATATATTAAAATAATATAAACAAAATCATTTTCAGTTCACTTCAATTTTTATTAAAAAAATAATCAAACAGAAAAAAAAAATTTTAAAAAAAAACCAAAACCAGGTCAAACTGACCAGTTTCGATTTGGTTCAGTTTTTTAGGAAAAAAACCAGTTCAAACCAGTTTAATTTGATTTTTCCAGTTTGGCTCGGTTTTTCTCGGTTTTGTCCGATTTGGCTTGATTTTTCTAATTTGGCTCGATTTTTTCTGGTTTTTTTCGATTTCAGTTCAGTTCGATTTTTTCAATTTTTTGATATAAAACCAAAACCGAACCAAACAGGCCGGTTTTTTTAAAATTTTAATCGGTTTAATCAGTTTTTTTCGATTCGGTTTTCTCGGTTATTTTTTTCCGGTTTTCTTGGTTTAATCAATTTTTCGATTTTTTTGCTCACCCCTAAAATACCTAACACTAAAAAAAATTATTTAAAAGCTAAAATAATCCGGCAATGCCAAAAACCACCTTTACCGTGGGTCAAAAGACCGTTGACTCTGCATCATATGATTGAAAGTTGAGACATGTTAGCATAGCGATTAATTGCAGTTCACACATCAAATCACTAAATTCAATCTCCCAACCTATGGATGGTTGCAGTTTTAATGGCTGATCTGCATGGGTATCAAGCCCTAGTGATTCAAACAAGTCAAGGGTCTTGCTCGGTTTGTTCACATGTAACCAATATGACAAAACCCTCTGAATCACAATACACTAGGCAACAAAAAAGAACCCACAAGATTTTCCGGCCAAGGTGAGGGAAATCCACCTCTGGCCTCGGGCGCACAGCCAACTCTTGAAATGGTGCAGAAACAAAAATTACCTGGAGCACATAGCTGACTCTTGAAGCTGTAGGGGAAACCCAGCCTCTGACCTTTTTGAAGCACAATGATGCACGAGTGGCATCCAAATTAAACAGCCATTATGAGGAACAAATTAAACAGCCATTATGAGGAACAGATTCTATCAACTAACAGAAACCCATATTAAAAAAGTATCAGTAGTAGTTTAGCTCAAATTACAAATTGAAGTTCATCACAATGATAAAATCGCAATCCTCGAACTCTAATATGTCACAAATGAGAGAAAATTTGATCAACCTGAAATTGAAGGAGAGAACTCGGGAAATATACAGGGAAGAAAAAAGGGGCGGGCGAGCTGAGACAAACAAAAAGGCACACAACTGTTGTATGGATATATAAACTTCAGCAGCAAAACTTGAACACCCTAACGGACCCAAAAACCACTTTGGCAAGCGCCTAAGCAACATTCTAAGATGCTCCATAGTAAATATTATTATTAACACTATATGGAAAACCTTACTGCTACTAGAACAGCATGTCAGAATCAATGGAAGGTTATGATTATGACATGAGGTCAAAACAAGATCCAAGATGCACTGTAGATCTAAAGATGTATCATGAGGTCAAAACAATATCCAAGGTACTCTGCAGATCTAAAGAATTATTCCAATATACACACACACGAGATGAGAGAATTCCTAACACTAAATGGTGGGTGCTTGTTTCTATGTTTTGGCAAACACCTTAAATCTCATGTATAGAAACTTGATTTCCGCTTTCACGTTTCAACAGATTAATTAGGACCTAACTGCACTCATCACTATAATCCATAAGTAATCTGCAACACGATTGCTTGCAAATGGAAAATGAAACAGAAAAGGGAGGACCTCATTTAGTAAGCCATTTAACCCCTAATAACTCTTTGAAACTTGTTTTGTAAGCAATGTATCAATTAGAAGTATTGTTGACCAACACAAACACACCATGACACCAAGACAGAGAATTAAATAGGCAAAAATTAACCAGTCATCAACATACCTCCAACATTAAAAGAAAAGGCTACTCCCATTTTTTGGTAGAACTATCATGTGTCTGCTGCAAGTACAGTTTCTAAAAATGGAATCATTTTATAGCATGGAGCATCTTATCTTCTAATACAGAAATACAAAATCCTAACCACCAAGTGATAACCAAGTATTATCACAAAATGGCACCAGATCCACATATCTGCCCGACAAGAAAAATTTGAGGCAAAAAAATAAAAGATTTATCAACAAGGAAATACCTAATATTTTGGTTTTGATTGAAGGAAATCCCAAGGTCAATGCATATTCTAACACAGTTTTCTACAGGAAACCAATTGACAACAAACATAAATCAACTCCCAGCCCCACTAAAATCAATGCAATCTCTATGATTCAAAATATTATTTCCTGCACTTCTGACAAAACAAAAAAAGTAACCGAATGGTAGTATAATCCCAACTTGCACAATCAACTTCATCATTATAACAATATCCTAACAGGAAATACAGGACTTAATCATTGTTTCAAGTCGGGACACCTCATTGCAATTGGCAGCTACCACTTTCTAAGTACATGGCAGAGCATAAACATTCAACAAATATTTGGATTATCAAGGATCTAAAACAACTTTAGCATGGGCTACAACATGATTGAGCATAATATAAGAACCTTCATCTTTATAACCACAATTTCCACATTTAGGATTCTATGCCACGTATCATTGTGATACAGAGAACTGTAGGCCATTACCACCATTGAAAAATGCTTGTAAGCTTTGAAACACAACTCAACCAGTGAAGTTTAAGAGGCACATATGAAACACCATCATATATTTTCTTGTAGGCACACCAATGCCATTTCTCCATCAATCCAAAGCTTGTAAACAGTAACTATCACAATAAGTGACAGTTTAAGCTTACGAATCAATTCACCTTGAAAGACAGATCTTATCACCACACAAACTGTCAGTTTCAATCTCAACCCAACAAATGATTCTGTTATGTAAAGATACCATAAAGGATCACTCTCAAAATACATAAATCTTATGCTACTGACGAATCAAAATATATTATGGACCAAGCCAATTGCTAGTTCTCCTAGTAAAATAATAATTAAATGAAATGTGTTCAAAATCTTAATTTCATCTTCGGTGCAATGCACCTTCAAATAAAATGCAATTCCCAGCAGTTTTGCTTTGGCAATAGGTGCATATATGTTGAATGAACAGCCAGATCATATCCAAGGGAACCAGTCATTGGCATACTAAATAACCATTAAGTTTTATGGGGCACAAATCCCTTCCAATTTTCAAAATAAAGCCACACAAGATGTTACGATTTGGATTTACAATTCCTATAAATTAGGCATAGAAGGTCTAAACCTTTCCATTTCTCTTTCAAAAATTTCAAGAAATCTCCACAAAGCTAGAACCAGCATGCTCAGTATTAACTGCTTCACCTCCATCACTACAAGAAAAACCTTGATTTGAAACTTTGCACTTCCATAAACCATAGTCACCAATCTGTTATGTTTTGGCTTCAAAATTAAACATCATCAGCATCAATTTTTCATCCAAAATTCAGGAACATAAACAGAACCAAAAACTAAACTATAGAACAACCTCATAATGTAAGTCCTCAAGCAGTTCATGCCTAGATCAAAGGGATAAATATCTATTCCAATCTCCAAAATATAGAGAGAATTTTACTTGCTTAATCTATGCCCTTTGAAGATATACCCTAAACTAGACAAAAAGTCTCCGGATACTGCAACGAAAATTTTCACAGGGAGAGAATTTGAAGGGAATCACAAAGAACAATACAAGATAAGGAAAAGATAGAGTAAAGGCAACTTCAACTAGTTTCTGAACACCAAGCCATTTGCCTATCATCAATTTTTAGCGTCCTGGTTTTCCAAGCCCACCTGGACACAATTAAAGTCAAAACCTTTAACTTCAAGAATCACATCCAATATAGACTATTTAAGATTGAAAGGCAATTGGAATTACCAGATTTGACTGTGCCTAATAGCGGTAACCACCACCATATGAATGGTCGCTCCCATAATAAGGTGGATATGAAGCATACTGCAACACAAACAGAAAACAAAATAGGATGAAGCTATTAATAGTAAAAAAAAGAACTGGAATAAGCTAGAGGTTAATTGCTCACATCAGAACCACGATATTCATGAAAGTAGGGATCACTGGCTGCTCCATAGGTATCTGAAACATAAGCCATGAGGATGATAATATCAAAAACAATAAAACAAATAAAATAAACATGTCACAAAATGAAAATATCTGGGGACATCATAATCCATACCGCGATAATGTGTCCCACGAAATGAAGCTGCTGGGTCAACATAATCTAATCGAGGATCAGAGTAATCTAACCGGGGTCGAAGCCTACTAGGTTCCATGTAGTCAGGATCTTGGTCCTAAAAGCAAGAGAATACTATCAAAATCTAAAGAATATAAAGGACGCACAAGCAACGACAGAAGCTTAAATTTTAAAAGAACAATATTGACCAAATGGCAGAGTTTGGCCATAAAACGAAATTCTCACAGTCATGTAAAATGGCCGCTTCATCCCATGTGGTCCATCATCATAAAAATAGGGGTCATCAAAGTGCCTTCCATTGAAACGTCTGTCAAAGGATTCTTCAGGAGAAAATGGTTGCCCCCTTGAAGAAACATAGCCCCTATGTCCTCGCTCAGGGATCTCGTGCCAAGCTCGATTGATATTAGATCTTGATGGCCCAGCAGCCATACCTCTAGTAGCTGTTTGATAACCTCCTCTGAAAGAACCCCTTCTTCCTCCTACTCAATACATTAATGTGAGTTAGATTTTTAATTGTGGCTGCGTGAAAGATCTGCATCTATTGGTAAGGAAGGGTGTGCTTGTGTGTATGTGAGCTCACTCAAAAAGAAAGAGGCCACTGAATACCTTGCCTCCCAGGAAGCATGTCATATCGATCATTATAGTCATACTCACGGGGACCCATTCTACTAGTTTGACCAAGTTCTCGTTGATAGAAACCCCTACCACGTTGAAAATTCACCCAGTTTGAATGATGCCCGCCCCGCCCAAAACCCTTTCCTGTAACACAATTGCCTAAATCAAATGGAGACAAATGCATGCTAAGAAATATTCAAATCCTCAGGATCAAAGGTTACCAGATCTTAAATAATTTCCACTTCCAGAATGACCAATTCGAAAGCCACCACACATTCCACCTTTCACAGCCTGAGTTTTTGGCAATGGATTTGACAGCCTCGCTTTAACTCTCATCTGCCAGCACATGACAATATCATGATCTCAGTTCATACATCATCTCTTACCAAATTAGATATAAAAACGGTAAAACTTTATTGTACACCACGCAACTAAATGCATGCATTTCACAGGCATCAATCTGGAATGATCAAAGTCTACCAGGAAAGGATATGAAAATAAAACTAAAACTGATGAAAGTAGCAAATTGAAAAGAAGAAGATCTAGGTTACTCTAAACACATTTCCTCCACAACTCAATCCTTATTTTTGTTTCAAGTAGGAAAATGCCAAAATAATTTAATGAAACCTAGAAATAGCTTTCTAGATAAAGTAATTTTGTTACAAACACAAAAAAATAAGGAAAAGGAATGGGAAAAGAAACAACTACAAAGTAACATATATTACCTTTGTGTTACCATTTCCAAATTCTCTATTATTTATTCCTTCAATACAAGCGACTGCAGCTTCATGCGTAGAGAAGTCGACGAATCCAAAATCCTTTCTCTTGGCGGTTGACATATTCCGTGCCAGGACAATTCGTACAATCTCCCCATAACCTTTCACACAATCCCTAACATGGTCTTCATCCCAGTGAGGAGGAAGGCCATCAAGAAATATAGTCTTCACCTGAGCCATAATTTCAGGGTCAGGCTCACGTATAGGTTCAGAAAATGCCACTTTGGCAGTTCTCTCTGGATGACCAAATACAACATCAGGCTTCTGAAGCCGCTTGTAAGCAAGCATTGCATCAGTATGACAAGCAAACTCAAGAAATGCAAAACCACGACTTCTCCCTTCATGTTGAGCATCTGGTACAACAGTGATGTTCTCAACACCTTCAACGCCATAATCCTTCAACTTTTGTCTTATCTGCCAACCCACATTATATTATAAATCATTGAAAAAATCTAAAAACAATCAGGAAATACAATTATTAGATGCTCACAGCTTCCTTTGTCCATGTGTTGCATATATTCCCCAAGAACAATGTATCATTGTCCTCACTTGGTGCTGTCCCACATCGCTTTCCACGAATCTGTGAACAGTTGAGGAGTTAATATGATACTAATAAAACGTAAGCCAAAACTATGGAGTGATACATACCACAGGGTTTTTCATTTCAGACAAAGCGCGTTTCACATGCCCCTTGTTTGCATATTTCACAAATGCATATCCCTTATTCCTATTTGTTGAAAGATTTTTGTGTAATCGAACTTCAACTACTTCACCAATCTTCTCAAAAACCTTTCTCAAATCCTCCTCTGTAGCATCCCTATCCAATCCACCAACAAATATCTCATATTCTTTCTTAATCTTACGCTCCTTTGCAACAGCTGTTAGTTCTCTGTGTTCCTCTTCCATTGCATCAGCTTCTTCAACAGGCTCATCTGGATCTTCAAAGTCATCCTCAACAGGATCTTCAAAGTCCACTCTATCTCCATACTCCTCATAACCGTCATCACCACCATACTCATCTTGCTCGTGTTGAGTCTCTTCTCTTCGAACCTGTTCCTCCATACTTCCTTCCATCTTAACAGCCTCATTTCTGGCCTCCACTTCATCGCCCACGTCTTTCTTCTCACCCTCGTTAACCCCCTTTCCCACTCTGTTAGGTTCTTCATTCTTAGATACCTCCGCAACCTCATCAGCAGGTATATCCACCACAGTTCGTTCCCTTTTAACAGACCCCCCAACCCTAACATTAACCGCTTCAACCTCCTTCCTAGAATCGACTACAGGTTCTTCCACACTTTCCTCCTTAGATTCTTCCACTCCCATTGCAAGTCCTTCCTTCTTTATAGATTCTCCAACATTATCAACAGCAAGTTCCTCCTCCTTTTCCCTTTCTTCAACATTAGACTTCGCAGCAACCACAGTTGTCGAGGTTTGCTCCAAAAGAGCTTTTGCATTAGCAGGGGTTTTCTTCACTACCTTGATCACTCTCCTCACAACCTTCTTCTTAATCGGAAGTGGCTTCGTAGTATCCAGCGTCGCCATGCTCACGTCCATATGTATATTGTTTCCTTCAACTAATATTAAAAATTATCAATTAGCAGACCTAGCCTAGCAACCTCAAAAAAAAAAAAAACCTTAAAAATCACATTAATTGCTACACTTCAAAAAAAAGAAACCCTAATTAAGAATAATATCAAGCTACTAAATAAATAAATAAAAACTTTTTCACAGAAAGATGGAATAGTCATTATCACCTGGTGATTGTTCAAGTTTTGAATCAGAACCGGTAGTTGGCAACGGTGTCATGTCGTTATTTTGTGTCTGCTTGGCGTAGCCTAGGGTTTTTGGAACCGGTGTCTCCTCGGTGGCAGAATCAGGAGCGGCTTTGGCAGCGGCAGGTTTCCTTCCCGCCGGTGTTTTTTTAGTTGCGGCTGCTTTTGTAGCTTTCATGTTGGCATACACAAAGAGAGTGAGATTGATTACTGGCTTGAATTTATAAATCTTGAGATTGACTGGAGCAGAATATATCAGTGGATAGGGGAAGAAAGTTTAATTACTTTATTTGATTGATTTTGCAACTTTCTTCAGAATTGAAAAAAATGAGGGCTTTATATATAAACGAGATGAAGATAGGGGAAGGGGAAGACCGAAGTGATTCTGGTTGCTTTTTCAGTCCTTGCAATGTGCTAATATTTATACATTAAACATTATGGTTTAAATCTTATTAAAACCTGTCTAACCGGACAAATTAACATATTAATTTATTAATTTAGTATCAGCTCGATTTAAGTTTTATTTCAAACTGATTCAGGTGTTAATCTTATCAATCTTGTATTAGTTATATCAAATATGATGAACTTAGTCAAATCCAAATAATGTTTTATTTTATTTTATTTTATGTTTAAAGAAAATTGTTTTAATTTCTTTGAATAAAAAATTCAAATATTTGTTTTAAAAATAATATAAATTAATAGGGCTTAGCTCTTATTGTCATCTACTTAATTGTTGTGGTTTTTATTTAATTTTTTTATCCGGAGTGGAATTCTAGAAAATTGCCCCACACACAAGGAATTCGGTTGTAATGCATCTAGCAGTACAGGTTGTCCTAAACTACAAGCTCTAGATTATTCATTTTTGAAAGTACAGGTAGTAATATGCAACACGTGTAGGACCTTAGGGACCAAACTGCTACTAAACCAAAAGCCATCCTTTCGCTCCACAACCACAAAACTAGTAGTCGTCCCAGACTTACGGGGACCGAAACGGCATCATTTTGTTTTAAAGCACTTCAGCTGCTAGCCTCAATAAATTCGACTGCAAGCTGCTACCCCTTCTACGATTCCTTGGCGGAGTCCAAACGGGTTCCGATCAGTACTCGGTGGCGATTACAACACGCTATCGAACTTTCCGTTGAAGACAAGAGTTTAGAAGTAAACTGTAAACCACCATGGGTGCCTCCGAGTCTAGTCTTTCAAGTTCCCAGGTAGTTAGTTCTTTTAAAATTCTCCAATCATTTACAATAAATTTGTCACTGTTGAGTAACTTGCTTGTTTTTGGTGTAAAGAAACTGACAGATGAGATCACTACCGTCACTGAGAGATCAGAAGCTGTGGATCCCATTTTGGAGAGGCTCGAATCCCTCAAAATTGTAAGCTTTTTATTATCCTTTACACAATCCCAATTTGGAGATTAATGCGCTATCTTATTATTCAATTTTTTTGTACTGTAGACAAGACCAATATTAACTTCACCTCTAAAGGAAGAAGGTAGTTTGACTGACATTTTGGTGAGGAAGGCATCGGCTTCTTCAGCTCCTGGTGGGTCTTGGAATTGCTTTCTTTCTTGTTTTCCTTCCTGCCATAGACTCTCTCCATTGAAGCATTATAAATAAATTAGAATGTTAGATAAGTAAAAATTAATTCGCTCTCTGGAGGTGAAAATGATTCGAACAAAGATATCTACCGATGAATAGAAAAGCAACTTACTTTCTAACGTGTGTGAATGTTGTCAACTTAAAACATTTGAAGGTTCGCTTCAGTATCCTTGGGTATAGAAAGAGAAACGAAAGCAATCACTAGTTCTATACATTTTCTCGTGAATGTTTTACATAGCAAGAAATTAATGTTATGTCAAGTTGAATAGTAGCTGTTCGACGTGGTTTTTCATCTAGTGTATATTGGTCATAGATGTAATTTTGTACCCTTATTTCTTTATCTTGCTCATCCCATTTAAATTAGGGAATACTTGTTTGAGAAAGGCTAATATTTTGACTTGGTATTTGCATGTGTGTTGTTTTTAATGTTAAATGCAGCAGCTGTAAATCCAAATGTGTTGTTGGAGCTCTTCTCGATATATCGTGATTGGCTAGAGGTGAAGGTCCAGCAGATTAGCAAGAAACAGGTTTGTCTGTCATGAAGAACTACTATGAGTAGAAGACCAGTTTATAAAAATCTAGTTAAATATTGTAAACGCATGGGATGGGTCCTTTGATCTGGGGGTGGGGGTCCTCAATGGATTATATTTTGTATTTTTAGTTCTTTCTCTGATACAGTTTTTTATTTAGGTTGAAATCCAGGTTGAAGTTTAGCACTAAGATGCACACATGCCACATGGACGTGGATAATGATAAATTCCATCATGATCTATACTAAACTTGTTTATAGGTTAGGGTCACATGTAAATTGATTTTCAAGTAGTGCTTGCAACTTTTCAATGCTCATGTTTAGGTTTTGGTGATGCATCAATGGAAAGTAGCCAACTATATATGATGGTGATGAGCAGCATAAAAATGTAAAATGTCCAATCTGATGTTAAGAGAAAGCACATGATCTGGTTTTACTTTACACTCAATTCTGGTCAACCTGATTCTTTAATAGATCAAG
>NW_011501866.1:25935-30608 GCF_000495115.2 Populus euphratica | reverse complement strand
AATAACAATAAAAAAAAATCAAGCTTTTCATATAAAAAATAAATTATTTTTATTTTAAAACATATGGATTCTAGAAGATATGGATTCTAGAAGGAAAACATTGACAAACTGGACTTACAAGTCGAATACCGAATACCACATCATTTGAGCGCATTTCATTACTACATTACTAGTCGAATAACTTATTTTGAATGTAAAAATATAAATGTTCAGATGTTATTGATATTTTTTTAATATAAAAAAATTAAATTTAGGGGTTGAGTTTATGGATTTGATGGATTCAAAAATAATTTGAATGATCAATAAAAATATAATTTGACTGTAAAAAATTAAGATAATATCTTTTTTTAAAAAAAATATATCAAAATAACAACATATTAGATTGACTCGTGTTTAACTTGTCAAATCTATAATCTTGGTTATGAGATCATGATAACCCTATAAAAAATAAATCAAAACAAACTATAAATCCAAGTTCTTGATCAACTTAATATTCAATGATGAAACGAAAAAAAAAATCTAAAAAACATTTTAAGTCAATGTAAATTTACTTGCCAAACTAAAAATCTAAGTTATGAGACCATGATAACCTTATATAAAAAAAATAAAAAAATATTATAAAATCTAATTTGCAATCAATCTAATGTTAAAGGACAAAATTTAAAAAATAAATCAAGTTAAAAAAATTATCCACTTCAATATGGGTTAACCCATCAAAATCACAACTTAAATCATTAAACCAAGATAACCTCGTATAAAAAAATAAAAAAAATAGAAAGCCTAATTCCCAGTAAATAAAACATTGAAATAAAAAATAAAAAATCAATTAAAAAAATGAATCAACTAAATTACCCCTTCAAACTCATGACTCGGGTCATGAAACTAAGATATCCTTATAGAAAATAAATCAAAATAAAATCATGAAGGTCAATACTTAATAAGTCAGATATTAAATGATGAAACTGAAATTGAAAGAAAGTAAGTTAGCCCACTAAACTCATAATATAAGTTATTAAGGGCAGAGGTAGAGGGTGGCTAGTTAGAGCCAAGGCCTATACAAAATTTTCCTCTTGTCTCACCCCTTAAAAAATTATAAATTTTAGCTTTATCCCCTTAATGTTTTTTTTTTTAATTTAGCCCTTCAAATCTAATGTCCTGGCACAAGTAAAATAAAATAAATCATGAAGTTTAATTCCAACAAAATAAATATTAAAGAATAAAATAAAAATTAATAAAAAATAAAAAGCAAAATGTTTTGCTTGTTAGGTGGTGAGAGTAAACACATCATTTTTTTTTCAATATTTTGCTAATAACGAATTTCACATAGCATAGTTTGTGTAAAGATAATATATATGTATATGTTTTGAAGCAAACCTAACTATATGAGTTGTAATTTAGAGAAGCTACATCTGTTGTAATAATTTAGATTCGTTTCCTTCCAAATATTTTTGTGATTGTTTGACAATATTTTGTGTGATATTTTCATTTCCTTTTTACATTTGTGTTGGAAGTTGTTTATGCATCCTTGTGTTTAGCAAACCTTGGATGATCAGTGATGTATCCAAGGAGATGAACTTGCTTGAAAATCAGCTTCCATTTTTCATTTTAGATATAGCACAAATGTAGTGTCACAATAATTTTTCACCCTTTTAGGTATTTGGGAATAAAAAAACATAGAAAAAGCAAGGAATTCTTTTTTTTTTTTTTTATCAATGGAATGAGAGTCATTATCCTAATTAGTTTTAGAGATTGGGTACGAGAACTGATTGTGTAAAGAAAATATATTAGCACTCCAAATACGTCCTATCTAAAGTAAGTTGCATTGTTTAACTATCTAATATATGCTAAGATGTTATTGTATTTTTTAATTGTTGATCCATTTATGATTTAAGAAAAGTCTTTTTTGATAAGAAAATTTTTATTTTATCAGGTAAAACCTAACCATTTTAATATTAGCAAAAGAATTTAATATTCATAATATGTCTTACGTATAAAGTTGTAATCCTAGATACTAAAAAAAATAAAATGATTTTTTTTTAAAATATTAACCTAGTTCTCGTGACTTTAACAAACTGGTTGTTAAAGCCAAAATACATGCTATTATATATTTTTAATTTTTTGTTGTATGAAAATACAATATGATTTTTTTTAAGACTTGACAGTAAGCATGAAAACAATATATATATTTGCAACATTTTAGAGATAACTCGAATATTTTAATATCAAATTTGTATTCTTATTTTATAAAAATACAAATCAGTATTAATTAAAATGGTATAAAAAATACACACCAAAAATCATATTTTTTTTTGAAAGGATTTATGGGATTGTTTAAAAAAATATATAATTTATAATATTATTGGGTTTGGGCTTAAAATGAAACTGGGCTGGGATCGGCCCCAAACAAAAACCAATTTTTTTTCTGCTTGAACTAAACTGATAATCCAGCCCGAAACAACCAATGGATTAGTTAATTACTGTGCTTGTACAAGATAAATGGGTGCATGTCCAAAAAGATAACTCTTCCATCTAGTTATGTGAATAATAAGAGAAGGAAAATATGAGAGGCGGTTAATGCATCTTGAGAATTACAAAGAAAAGGAAAGATGAAAGGTAATTCATCATGTTAAGAGGATTGACAATTATAAATGCGAGTATTTGAGAGTCTTTATCCTTCGTATCGAATAAAAGATGCAACATATTAGAACAAAAAAGTAATAAAAGATGGACATAAAGATTTCTTGTTTGTTGGAGAAAAGATCATTTGCTCGTGCTTTATTATTAGTCGGATAATTTATTCTGAACATAAAAATATAAATGTTTAGAGGTTGCTAAATATTTTTTTTTTCTTTAACATAAAAAAATTAAATATAGAAGCTTACTTGATGGAGTTAATGGGTTCAAAGATAACTTGAATTATTAATAAAAATATAATTTCACTATGAAAAATTAAGACAATATTTGTTTTCTAAAAATATATTGAAATAATAATATATTGGATCGACATGTGTCTAACTTGTCAAATCCGCTACCTTGATAATGAAATCATGATAACCCTATAAAAAATAAATCGAAATAAATTATGAAGATTAATTTTCAATAATTATATTTTTGTTCTAGAATCACTTTTTATTTAATAATAAAAAAAGGCAATAAAAATTATTTTAGTAGACTCGAGTTAATCTGTTAAATCAGCGACCATAAGCATAAAACTAGGATAACTTTATAGAAAAAAAAAATTATAAAAAGCATAAAGATCACTTTTTGACAAATCAAATATTGAATGATGAAATTTAAAAAAAAATAATTTAAAAAAAATCTAAAAAAAAAACTACAACTAACTTATGTTAACCTTCAAAATTCACGACCTTAACTGTGAACCCATGACTAATCTTATGGAAGACAAACTTAAAACATGGTGGAACAAAATTCTTAATCAATAAGGATGAGAAAAGCCCCTGAATTAACCTGATTAACACACCAAACCTGTGACTTAGGTCATGAGGCTATGATAACTTCATAGAAAGTAAATCCAAATAAAATCACGAAGGTTAATCCTCAACATATCAAATGTTGAAAGATTTGTTTCGGGTCAAAACCGTCATTTTTAGTCAAAAACGAGTCCATCGGGATCAATACGGGTCCCAACATGTTGACCGGGATGAAAAATGAGTTTCTGGCCGTTTTGGGTCAAAACCGCCATTTTTGTCAAAATCGAGTCCATTCAATCAATATGGGTCCCACCATGTTGACCGAGATAAAAAATGAGTTTCAGGCTATTTTTGGTTAAAACTATTATTTTTGGTCAAAAAACCCAGTCCACCGAGTTGATACCCTTATAAAGATTTTTTTGATAATTAAAATTGATATTTAGCGGTCAAAAAACTTTTTCTAATACTGATTTGATTTTTTAATTTTATCCCTATAAATAAATATTATTATTATATATAATAAAATAAAAAAAGTAATATAATTTTGTCATAATAGGTGGAGGATTTTTACCAATAGTAGGCGGTGTAGTTATACTTTGAAAATTTTGCACAATCCGTGATTCTATGTCCCCTCTTGATTGGTTATAAATAACCAATGAAACTAAGCCAGACAGGGGGGAAAAAAGAAAAGAAGAGAAGTATTTAGGATATTGATTTTTTTTAAAATAATTTAAAAAATACCAAAAATATCCTAACTGTTAGATCTAATAGTGTTTAAATCTAGGCCTTTGATTTTTTAAGATACAATAGGCTTTACCACACTGGATTAAAACCCAAATCCATCTCAGCCTTTAAAATAATCTGCCCTTCGATCCTGTTGCACCACGTCATCAGGTGTACCAAACACTTGGTACACCGCGCCACACCAGAACAAAACTCAGCCCATCCGAACTGTCCGATCAACTTGTAGATCAAGCCAATCACAGCCGCACGATCAGCTCATCCGCAATCCAACGATTCACAACGTTCAGACGCCCCAGTGCACCATACTCGTGTTCACACCGTCGCAAATCTCAGAGTCTCTCTCTCCTCTCGCCTGTGATTCTCTCTCTCTCATCGGATCTTTCATTTCGGGCCATTTTAAGCAGCCAAACCACCACATAAAGGTGAATCGCCCCTCTAAAGAAAAACATCGGCCTTTTTACATGATTTCACCGCCTCATCGGACCAGAAAAAGGTCGC
>NW_011501866.1:3980-25055 GCF_000495115.2 Populus euphratica | reverse complement strand
CCGTCGTGTAGCGACAGAATGACAACTCTACTGGGGATCTTTATTCCCCCAATCAAGAAAAAAAAACTTATTCTTTTTGTTAAACAAAAAAAAAAGAGTGGAGCCGTTGCCTGATGTCGTGTAGCGACAAAACCTATGACTTGCATCATCAAGAATAAAGTAGGGGGTGGAGGCCCTAAAAATTATAAATTTTAGCCTTAAAATTAGTAAATTTTAACATTTAGCCCCTCTAAAAGTTTTTTTTTAATTTGCCCCCATAAACCTATTGTCTTGGTTCGCCCCTATAGGTCATAGAAAATAAAATGAAATAAATCATGAAGTTTAATTTTTAATAAAATGAATATTAAAAGATAAAATTAAAATTAAAAAATATATTATTAAAATAAATAGTGATTTGCGGTGCTGCAGAGTAAAAGTATCATTTTTTTAGTATTTTGTGAATAAAGAATTCATGTCCATCGTAGAAATATATATATATATATATATCGCACCCAATATCACAACGGCCTTAAAATATTTTATGAAAAGAATGAATTTTTGACATTCTATTATTTGATGGGAACGATCTTATTTTAAGGAGTCGTCACCTAGTATTATGGTTATTAGAAACTTTAACTGGTCAATAGAGATTCTATGGTTCGAAACTAATTACGTAAAATAAAAGATATTATCACTCCTTAAACATCTTGTTTGAGGCAGACTGCATTACTAGTTTTTGTTTTAAATTGCTAAATGTTTATTAGTTTATGCCATGATAATTTGTTTATAATAATTCTGAATCTAGCGCCAGTGAATATTTAACTACAAATACTTCCAACTTTAGTATTGATAAATATTACATAGTTATAAAATAAATTTAGATTAATATTTTTATTTCTAACTCTAGCGTCAATGAATAAACAAATAAATAAATTTATTTTTATGCATGCATATATTTTTTATTTTTTAGCTTAATAAAATAAAAAAATAAAAAATAAATTTAAATTAATATTTTTATTCCTAATTTTAACAATAAACTAATAAAATAAATTTATATTATTTTTATTCATGCACGTATTATTCTTTATACTCACCGTGTTTGAAGGAGGGTTCAGAACGGCATGTGATCTTTTCTCCAATGAACAAGAATTTTTTATGTCGATCATGTTCCGAATTATTACTTTTTTTTGTTTGTTGGAGAAAAGATCCTATACCATTCTTGAACCCTCCATCAAGCGTAGTGAGTGTAAAGATAATTTACATATTTTACTCGTTGAGTGGATCTTTATCCAATACATGCACTACCAAATTATTTAAAAAAGAAACTAATTTAAAACTGAAAATATCAATTTTTTAAGAGTTACAAAAGAGGGAATCATTGTAAGAATAACCTTAGTCAACTTAGCCGTCATATGCCCAGGAAAAACCTAGATTCAATAGAAAATACTATAACTATAAACTAAATTGACGAAAGGATTATACTTTATCTCTGCTCACAAATCATTATTTATTGGAGAAGCATTATTTATTGGAGAGGTGTTGGGTGTGTTTTTTTTTATTATTTTGTTTTTAAATAAATTTTTTTTGTTTAATTTTATTATTTATTATTAAATTTGTTTTTTATTAAATTATCGCATTCAAATAATATAAATTACAGGTATAAATTACAGGTACGATAAATTAACTAATTAAATCATGCCGGTGAAATCACAAAACTTACATAGTTAAATCATGTCATTTCACTACTAACCAGAAAAACGATCTCGGAGATTTTACAGTTCATTTTCTACAGAACTTTTTTTTGCTTCTATAATTCTGAAACTTTTCTTACCTTGTGTTCTGCCTGTTTCAGTGTCTAAAAGTATTTACACTCTAGTTTTAATTCTCTTCTTATAAAGGCATTTAATTTTTGTGACCAAATATCCATGGTTGGAACCGACCCCACTTAGTATTGTTGATTTTCACTCAACAAGACAACAGCTTTTACTAACCTCATTTATTTAATAAAAATAAAATATAAAATAATATGAGTTTATGTAAATTTCAAACTGAAAAGATTTTTATAGTTGATTTTCACTCAACAAGACAACAGCTGGAACCGACCCCTCTTATTAATGTTGATTTGGGGTCCAGCCGGAAGAGTCTAAATTGACGAAGACTTTGTGTAGAACAAGAAGTGATGGTGCATTGTAATTTATTTGGGGTCCAGCCGGAAGAGTCTAAATTGACGAAGACTTTGTGTAGAACAAGAAGTGATGGTGCATTGTAATTTATTTGGGGTCCAGCCGGAAGAGTCTAAATTGACGAAGACTTTGTGTAGAACAAGAAGTGATGGTGCATTGTATTTAGAGCTATGTATGTTGTAATAATTCAGATTCGTTTCGTTCCGAATATTTTTGTGATTTTTTGACAATAATTTGTGTGATATTTTCATTTCCTTTTTACAATATTTGTGTTGGAATTTGTTAACGCATCCGTATTAATAAAGTGATTTGGTAATTTTGACAGGAGAGATCATTCAACGAGTCACAGGACGCGCGGAGATTGTTGAAACAACAACTGAGCTGATGAAAAATGGAGATCATGTTGCGCGCGAGGTTCTAGCCTTACGGTGGGAGGGGCTTATCTCCTTTTTCTGTACCTGGGTTCGAGCCTTACCGCACACGCCTGTCACCCCTGCAATGCCTTATCTGCTCACTGGGCTTGCAGGATGTTCAGTGGGCTGTGGGGATTAGTCGTAGTGCGCGTAAGCTGGCCCGGACACCCCACGTAAATCAAAAATAAACAAATAGAGATCATGTTTCGGTTGACACAGACAAGTTAGAACGTATGGCCAAGAGGAGGTCTGTAAATTGCGTCCTTTCTCCGATCAGTAAGTGTTCAAGTTACAGGGTTCTTAAAAGACTATTCTAGTTACATAGAAGTGCTTATGTTGATACCGATTGCAATGCAGGCAAAAAACCTACTCAATTTACAGGGTTCTTAAAAGACTACTCAAGTCAAATAGAAGTACTACCCTAACAATAAAAAAAATCACAAGAAAAACACATAAGGTTTAATAAGCGAAGATGATTGCAAATGTGAAACCTTGATTCATAATTTTATTATTTGAAAATTAAAGCATATGGAGGCTGCTTTCTTAAGAGGTTTTACGTACCAAAAACCCTAACTCTACTAGGAAACAACTAGAATTCAAAAATATAAAGGAAATAAAGAAACAAATTAAAATCTAGAAGCAAAAAAAATATATATATAATAATAATAAAAACTATCATAAGAGGAGCATCAATGCTTAAAAGATGATTTTGAAAGATTTGACCATCCATTCCCTAGATAAATTTTTTGATGGAATTACCTATAATAATATATAATATATGCTTAAAAGAAGTGAACTTCATATCAATATGCTTGCTAAAAAATTTAATTGTTGAGTATTGTCACACAAAAAATTATTGTAAGCCTTTGTCTTTTGAAATTAAGTTCTTCAAGAATTTTCTTCAATTATATCGCTTGCACATGCACATGAAATTGTAGTCATAAATTCAGCTTTTGTGGCAAATAAAGTGACAATTGATTGCTTCTATAAAAACAATGAATAGCTCATAAAACAAGCTTAAAAACATACCAAAACAATTCTTCTTCTATCATCATCTTGATCTTCAACATAATCACTTAGTAAAGCCAATCAAATATGACTTTTCTCCCTTTTTCTATAGTGGCTTATAATGAAAATAAACTAAACTTTAAACCTTGTCCCTCTTTTACATGTTTATATGAGTTATAGCTAAAAAAAAAGACCAAACTCAATATGAGGCCCTGAGTTTGGTACACACACACTTTCCCAAGCTCTGTTAATATGTATTAGCATCTGGTAGGTGTGCAAGTTCAATTTGAGGTTATGATGGGATTCGAATACATGTAAGAATTCCCTTAAAACCCCTTTGAGAGATTAATTGTGATGAATATGAACATAATTAAGGTTTTGGGAAAATAATGGAATGGATTGAATGTGATGGATTTGTATTATTTGAATGAAGAATTATGTTAGAGAGTTTAGGAGAACAATTTTAAGGTCCTTTGGATCGTTCAACTTGGATGTATATATATAATTGAACTCTCGTACCTAGAGCTTTTTGAAAACTCATCCAAAACTTTGATGTAAACTGAGGATGTTTATCTGACACAATAAAAATTGCCACTCCATGCAACCTCACAATCTCACTAGCATACACCTAACATACAACTCTTCAGTTTAGTAAATCCATAGGTAGTTTTCACTAGCAGGAAGTGTGCTAACTTGGTTAACCGATCCATTATCACCCATACTAAGTCATATCCCTCTTGACTCTAAAGCAAGCTCAAAACGAAATCTATAATGACATCCTACTTGTAAACTATGGAACACACACACAACTGTGGGAGGTCAATCCGTACAATACTAGCACCCTACCCGCCAGCTAGGAAACACAATACAATCTGCACACATGTTAACTATTTTTCTTGAGCATTGAGTAATTAACTAAAGAACTAAATAGGACCGAAAAGACCTTGGTGCTCTTTAATTGGTCGACTATTATATACCAATTGGTCAACCAAAACAAGATGGTCGACAGCTAAAAGAGGAAACAATCAACCACATCAAAAAGGGACAACGAATCATACATCAACAAAACAAATAAACACGATCCTAGGGATCTTAAAATTGTCTTCCTAAACTGCAATTATCATTCAAATCATACAAATCCATCATATTAAATCCATTTCATTCTTTTTCCAAAACTGTAATCATGTTTCTATTCATCACAATTAATCCTTAAAAGGGTTTTTAAGAGAATTCTAACTTTCAAATCCTATCACAGCTTCAAATTAAACTCACACACCCACCGGATACTAGTACATAATAACAAAGGAGGAGGAACGAAAAATATTTGTAATTTTTATCTGTCTATTTACTGTTATTGGTTTTACAAATAAAAAGACCATGTCCCAAACCGCTCAACATGTGGTCCGGGATTTGAGCTACCATTTCCATCCCAACAGACAACAGCTGGAACAGACCCCACTTATTGTTTGTGGTCCAGCTGGAAGATTCTAAAAGTTGACGAAGACTTTTAGAAATTAACTAGTTATATTATATCACCGTGATAACATGAGTTAATTTTTTTTGTATAAAAATATTATAAAAAATTAAAATATAAAAATATTAATTTTTTTTTTATAAAGTTATGAAAGTTTTAGGTGTAGCTGGAATACTTCATTTAAGAATAATATATTTATAATATTAATAATAACATTAAATTTACATTATTTAAGTTTAAGTAGGTTTGACTGCAATAACAAACCCAATAATTTTGGATGTGAGTCTGACTGTAAGGTCATATTATAAAAGTATGATAATTAAATAGATTAATTAAGAAAAAAATAAAGAAAAAAAAACAAAAGGAAGAAGAAAACTAATAAAGAAAAAGAAAAAATCTGAATTAACTTGGTTAACCCTTCAAATCCGGTTAACCCGTCAAACCTTAGATTCGTGTCATGAAAGTTTGATAACTAAATAGAAAAAAAATTGACAGGTTAACAAAAAATTAACTAGGCTAACCCGTCAAACCCGGTTAACCAATTAAACTCGGGATCAATGTTATGAAAGTTTGATAACTAAATAAAAAAAATTAAACTTTAACAAATTAAATTAAACAAATTAAAAACAAAAAGTCACCGGCCTTTTCACTATGGACTGCACTGTGTAGTCCTCGGTCAAAGGCATAAAAACAACAAAAAAGCAAAAAGAAAAAAACTAAAAGCATTAATTGATAACTAAATAGAAAAAAAATTTAATATTGATGGACTAAATTAAATAAAAAAATATTAAATAAAAAGAAAAAACTTATAAGAAGAAAAAAATAATGAAGAAAAAGAAAAAAATAAAATTAACTGGGTTAATCTGTTAAACTTGAGATTTGTATAATGAAAATCTAATAACTAAATAGAAAAAAATTTGATATCAACAAACTAAATAAAAAATTAATCAAAAAGAAAAAAAAAAGCATCTACCTTTTCGCCGTGGACTGCACTATGCAGTCCACGGTGAAACGCATAAAAATAAAATAAAAGGAAAAAAAAATCTAAAAACATCAGTCTTTTCATTGTGGATTGCATACAATATTAAAAGATAAAATTGAAAGAACAAAACTAATGAGGAAAAAAATTTTGAATCAACTAGGTTAACCCATCAAATCAGGTTAATTTGTCAAACTTAGGATTCGTATCATGAAAGTGTGATAACTAAATAGAAAAAATATTTAATATTAATGAAATAAATTAAAAAATATTAATTAAAAAGGAAAAAGCAAAGAGAAAAAAATACTTATATGAAGAAAAAAAATCTGAATCAACTGGGTTAACCGTCAAACTTGAGATCCATGTTATGAAAGACTGATAATTAAATAGAAAAAATTTATATTAAGAAACTAAATTTAAAAAATTAATTAAAAAACAAAGATAAAAAAAAATTAAAAGCATCAGCTTTTTCATTATGGGCTGCACTATGCAGTTCATAGTGAAAGGCTTAAAGAGGAAAAGAGAAAAAAAAATAAAGACTTACACCATGAGTTAATTTTTTTCTTACATAAAAAATATCAAAAAAGCTAAGATCTAAGAATGTTATGTCTTTATGCAAAGATATATGCCCAAGAGCCTTTGGTCTAGCTGTAATGCTTGACAAAGAGTAATATTAATAATATTAATAGTAATATTAATAATATTAATAATAATATTAAACTTACATGACTCAAGTTTAAGTGAGTCTGACTGCAAAACCGGATTCAAGAGCTTTAAAAATAGGTCTGGCTGCAAAGTCGTGTCATAAAAGTGTGATAATTAAATAAATTAATAAAAAAAAAAAAGAAAAAACTAACATGAAGAAAAAACTAAAAAAAAAAATCTGAATTAACTGTGTTAACCATTCAAACCAGGTTAACTTGTCAAACCTGAGATTTGCCTCATGAAAATTTGATAACTAAATAGAAAAAAATTGACAAGTTAACTCACAATTAACTAGGTTAACCCGTCAGATCCTAGATATGTTTCATGAAAGTTTGATAATTAAATAAAAAATTTAACAATAAAAAATTAAACTAAATGAAAAAAATTAATTAAAATGAAAAAAAACAAAAAAAATTCGGGTTAACTTGTCAAATCCGGGATCCATATCATGAAAGTCTGATAAGTAAATAAAAAAATTAAGATTAACAAATTAAATTAAACAAAAAAAATCATTAAAAGAAAAAAACACAAAGAAAAAAAGCAAAAAAACCCATAAAGTTATAAAAAAATAAAAACAAAAAAAAATTGAAAACAAAAAATAAATCAGTATTTCACTGTAACTACATAGTGAAAGACCAAGCAATTTTAATATATGTTATAATTCATTCACTTTTATAGTTAATATTTTATTAAAAATTATTTTTAAAATTTTATTTTTAACGTGATTAAAATAAAGGTAACATTCTAATTCATTAATTCATTAATCCAGACGCAAAACATTAATAAAAAAAAACGATAAATAGGGTTGGATTAATTACCTTAGAGCAGGTAATTATACGAACCTCCCACTGCATAAACCTTGCCATGTTCTCCAGCTCGTTAATTTTCACAGATAGAGCCACCAAAGCATACCCTCAAGACATTGCAAGGTTAGACAATAGAAAGCAGAGAAATTAACATGAGGTTTTATCAAGTGAAACTTTTAGTAGGAGGGAGAAGAAAGAAATATAATTACATTTCTCTCTTTGTTGGTAGGATAGAACTGCCGCACCATGCGGCGAGCTGGTTAATGAATGGGCAGTGAGTTCCTTTGGCGGCAGGCAAAGTGTGAAAAGAAAAGGATAATGCAAATGGTCAATCGTTAATGGGTTGGAGTAAGAAATTAATTTTTTAAAAATATATTTTTAAATAAAAATTACGAACAGCTGTAGTCAACCCCACTGATGTTGATTTGTTGTTTAGCTGCAAAAGTCTACATTGACGAAGACTTTGTGTAGAATAAGAACTGATGGAGAAACAGGAACAGAACATTCAAGAAGATTCTGATCAGAAACACTTCAGACCATAGTTTGTGAAAAAACCTAGAGCTACTGAGTGAGTTTTTTGTTTCTGCCAGAAGGCCGCTGAGTGTTTTCTTTATATATGTTTTGAAGCAAATCTAAGTATCCAAGTTGTAATTTACAGAAGCTACGTATGTTGCAATAATTCAGATTTGATTCCTTCCAAATATTTTTGTGAATGTTTGACAATATTTTGTGTGATATTTTCATTTCCTCTTTACATTTGTGTTAGAATTTGTTTAAGCGTCCGTATTAATTAAATGATTTGGTAATCTTGACTATAGAGATCATTTCAATGATTGATCTGATGAGTCTCTGTGATTCCGGCAAACATCTGATCAAATGAGATTTGTGTCACAGGATGGAGAAAGTCGGAACATCAACTGAGCAGATGAAAAGGAACGATCATGTTTCGCTTGACATTGACAAACTAACAGCGTCCGTGCAAGAGGAGTTGAAAACCTTGCATGCCTTCTCTAATAAGTGTTCCATCTACAGAGTTCCTAAAAGACTACGCGACTCGAAGGAATATGCCTACACGCCTCAACTAGTCTCCATTGGGCCCATTCACCATGGAAAAGAAGAGCTGAAAGAAATGGAAGAGCATAAAAAAATATACCTGCAAGAGTTTCTTAAACTGAGCGAGTTAAGTGTCAAGGAATGCATTGCAGCTATTGCACAGAGGGAGACAAGATTGCGCAACTGTTATGCAGATAATTTTGAAAATATTAGTACAGAGGACTTCGTGAAAATGATGTTGCTAGATAGCTCCTTCATCATTATGGTCTTCCTGATACAGTATTCCTCTTTCATCCCAGGCAACTGTGACCGTATATTCGGTAAACCGTGGATGATAAGAGGAATCGATTTTGACATGTGCTTGCTTGAAAATCAGATTCCATTCTTCATTCTTGACGACTTGCTTAAGCTTTCCGAAAGACAGGGCGGATGTTCCATGATTGAGCTTACTCGTGATTTCTTATCAAGCACAGTTGGGGATTCATGGGTGCCAAAGGACATTTTGAAGCAAATCAATTCCTCTGAAGTAGAGCATTTTGTTGACTTTCTAAGAAAGTGTCAGCGCCCAGCAAGGCGGGAACAGCCACAGCCTCTTGAAAGTCGAACCACACCAAGTGCAATGGAGCTCCATCAATCTGGAGTCAAGTTTAAGTTGGGGTCCAAGGAAAAAATATTTGACATGAACTTTGATCTTCATAAAGGAATACTGGAAATACCACCACTATTTTTAGAGGATGATACAGAGAAGTTATTTAGAAACATCCACGCCTTTGAGCAATGCCATTGCGGAGGTGGATACGTCAGTGACTATATCGCTACCATCAATTTCTTTGTTCGTGGTACTAATGATGTAGAAATACTTGCTAAGAAAGGAATTATAGATAATTGGCTCAGTAATAATGATGCAGTTATGAGTGTTCTCCATGATCTTGACAGAGGAAATTTTGTTAACAGTAAACAATTTTATTTTGCTGATGTCGTTGAAGATCTGAATAAGTACTGCAGAAAGCGGAGGCACAAATGGATTGCTGCCTTGAAACACAATTATTTCCATAATCCATGGGTTTCCATCTCTGTTGTTGCAGCTGGGGCTCTTCTAATACTCACGGTCATACAAACAGTGTGTTCTGTCATTCAAGTGAAATAGGCTCTACCATTTCGATCGTGTCCTACAAATAAAAGTGTGTTCTGTTTGTGTTTCCCGTGAGATTGCTATGCATGTACTTCATTAAATGTTCAGTGCTAGTTTCTTCCACGTCTTGTTTTCTCTGCAAAATGGTTTGTATCAATCAACATGCTATCAATTAGTCAGAAAAGGATCATGTAATGAATGGCATTGCTTTTGTGCTGCTGGTATCTAATTATAGGCTTCTGTAAAACAATCTAAGCAAAAATTGAGTACGGTCATGCATTCCGTTTGTGCTGCAGGTATCTAATTATAGGTACTCTTGCGCCTTTGTACATAAAAATCAAACCATTTCTTCAGAAATAGCATTGTCACACATAGTGTTAACCTTACAGAAATTCATTATTCGAAAAAATAATCATTACAACGAACAGGCTAACTGATAACTAGAAGCTTAACATTGATTAGCGAGGAAGCTTAACTGATTTAATTTTTTTTCCTTGAAAAAAAAATATTAGCAACTTCTGAATATATTTTTTTTCAAGAAATATTTGACTTATGTTATTATATTAGAAAATATGTATATTTTTACTTGAGGATTTTTAAGTATTGACAAGAAAAGGAATTGAAAATTAAGAAAATATAAATACATAAAAATCAAACCATTTCTTCAGAAATAGCATTGCAACACAGTGTTAACCTTACAGAAATTCATTATTCGACACAGTAATCATTACAATGAACAGGCTAACTGATAATTAGAAGCTTAACATTGATCAGCAAGGGAGGAGTACACAGCAATCAGAAGTCTATGGGAAACAATTGAAATGGTAGAAACTACAGTGAATAACAGAACACACAGCTTGTATAACAGCGAGTACGAGTAGAAGAACTGCTGCAATAAGAGGTATTATGGCCCATGGAGTACTGAAATAATCTTGTTTCAAGATTTCCTTCCATTTATTCCAAGGTCTCTTGCAGTATGCATTCAGATCTTAAACGAGGCCAGCAAAGATGAAATTGATCTGAGGGAGATCATTTAGCTTGGAAATATCGTGAAGAACGGTTGACACAGCTTCATTGTCATGTATCCAGTTTTCTAGGATTCTATTTTCTACAGGGATTTCCACATCCTTACGAGAAATGACGAGGAAATTAATCATCGAAATATAGTCACCTACATGATCTTGGTCCAGACTATCACATTGCTCAAATGCCTGGAGATTCCTATCAAGGAAGATTCTACAGATCATTAAACAACACACAATTAGCCTACAATCATGCTAATTATTCTGTCATTCATTTGTAATTTCACCAGATACAATGCTTATTAACCACAGCTGTAATGGTAACGTAAATTTAGCATAAACGTTTAAACATTCCTTATATGGACTTTCTGTCATTGTAAATATAAGGAACCGTTCTCATCTATTAAAATCAGCTTTTGAAGCATTGTCTGTAATCTTTCTCTTTATGGTATCAGAGCCTAAAAATCTCTAACGAGACAACAATCCAAGCACCTACAATGTCTGCCTCTCCAAATCAGACCTCAACTTTCTCTCTTCAACCTCAACCCTTTTCCACAACAGACAAGCCACTCATTGCTCTCAATATCACTGCACAAATCAATGAAAAATTAACCCCCTCTACTTTTCTTCAATGGCGTGCTCAGTTTGAAGCACTTCTCATAGGGTATGATCTGCTCAATTATGTTGAAGGCACGTTCTCATGTCCTTCCTCCTCTGGTTCCACTGTTGATGAGCTACACAAGAACCACTGGATCAGACAAGATAAACTCATTTTAAGTGCTATTCTAGCCTCCACTTCCTCCTCAATAACACCCCTAATTGCCACGGCTCCAACATCTCATGGAGCTTGGAAAAAACTCAAAATTCTATATGCTAGCAGATCTAGAACTCGTGCTATGCAGTTGAAGGAAGAGCTCACTTTAATTCAACGTGGACATCGATCAATCACAGACTATCTCCATGCTGTTAAGAAACTGGCTGATGAAATCGCCATTATTGATCATCCAATTTCGGATGATGACCTAACTCTATATGTGCTAAATGGATTAGGTCCGGATTTTCGAGAGATTGCAGGACCTATCCGTGCCCGGGAGTCCTCTCTCAACTTTGAAGAACTTCATGATCTTTTAGTCGGTCATGAGGCGTATTTAAGACGCCTGGAAACTGCAACACAGACCATGGTTGCCTCTGCCAATTACACGAAGACAAAGCAATATGTGCAAGGAGGATATAATCAGGGCTCCTCACGGCATAACAGGTCACAATCTCAACGTGGACCTCACACTTTCAGTCCAGGACGAAATCCCAATAGGGCTCACCATGAAAGACGCAACTCTAATTACAACACTGGCAGGCTCACTAATTTTACTCGGCGTTACCAGCCCAAATGCCAACTTTGTGATCAATTTGGCCACACTGCCAAGTTTTGCTCCCACTCAAATTCCTCAAATCTTTCTGCAAATTGTGCCACATCATCCACAGGCAAAGACAAAAATTGGCTTCTTGATTCGGCAGCCTCTCACAATATCACAGGAGATCTCTCTAATCTTTCTATTCATTCTGAATATGATGGCACTGATGAAGTCCTACTTGGTGATGGTTCAGGTTTGGTGGTCTCACACGTTGGTTCTTTGGCTTTAAACTCCCCCAACCGGACTTTCCTTTTACGTGACACCCTTTGTGTTCCAAATCTTTGCAAAAATTTAATCTCTGTTCATCATTTTACAAAACAAAATAATGTGTTTGTTGAATTTCACCCCTTTTATTTTCTTGTGAAGGACACAATCACGGGGGCGACACTGCTAAGAGGAGCATGTAACGATGGCATCTATACCTTCCCCACATCAATGGTTCCTATCTCCTCCAAAAAGGTTGCAAATGTTCATGTACGAACATCACTTGATGGATGGCACAAGCGCCTTGGTCATCCTTCTAATAAAATTGTTCACAATCTTATCAATAGTTTTTCCCTTCCCATTACATCCAAACAAAAATTGTCTTCATTATGTCATTCCTGTTCCATTAATAAAGCACATCAACAACCATTTCATGTCACAAGTCTTAAAAGCCATGCACCACTTGATATTATTTACACTGATGTGTGGGGTCCTGCTAGTTATACTGGTCTTGATGGATCCAGATATTATCTTATTTTTGTGGATCATTATACTAAATATACATGGTTTTATCCAATGGTTACAAAATCAAGTGTCTCTACCATTTTCCCACTTTTTAAAAAGGTTGTGGAAAATCGTTTTCAAAAAACTATCAAAACACTGTATTCTGATAATGGTGGAGAATTCATTGCTTTAAAATCATATCTCTCAACTCATGGCATATCCCACTATACCACTGCTCCTTACACACCTCAACAAAATGGTGTTTCTGAACGTCGCCATCGTCATCTAGTTGAAACAGGTCTTACTCTTCTTCATGATGCAAATCTTGATTTCTCATATTGGCCGTATGCCTTTAAAACTGCGTCTTATCTCATAAATCGTCAACCCACACCCCTTCTTCATGGAAAATCACCACTAGAAGTTCTTTTTGGTCAACCTCCAAATTATTTAAAACTAAAAAAATTTGGGTGTATTTGCTACCCGCTTACCCGACCCTATAATTCAAATAAAATGCAGCCAAAATCCCAAACCTGCATTTTTCTTGGCTACTCTTTAACGCAAAATGCATACACATGTTTTGAACCTATAACAAAAAAATTCTTTACTTCAAGACACGTGCTATTTGATGAACATCAATATTTCTTCAATCCATCCACTTTTGTGCCTTCTTCTTCACCTCACACAGAATCTCTCACATGGCTTCCTCTCCCTCATGTTCCCTCGGTGCCTGTTCCTCCACCATCAAACCAGTACCACCAACACCAGGAAGGTCCCCCTGCCATCGTTACATTCTCTTCAGGTAATCTCGCCCCTTCTTCCTCTTCACCTGAGCCTCCCCCTGCTAATCTGCCTAGCTCCTCCCTATCTCCTTCTGCTACCACTTCTAGTTTCCCTCCAGCCTCTTCCCACTCCCCTCACCCTATCCTTCCTGCCGCACCTCAACCTTTTCACCGCACACATCAAATAACCACCAGATCCATGAACCAAATCTTCAAGCCCAAGCAACTTAACACCATATCCAAATATCCCCTCCCCCAAACCATTGAGCCAACAAGTGTGAGTCAAGCCTTGTCTCAGCCTCACTGGCGTATTGCTATGTCTCATGAACTTACTGCTCTCATGAAACACGGCACCTGGGACTTAGTTCCACCTCCTTTAGATTGTCAGCCAGTGGGTTGTAAGTGGGTATTCCGCACTAAACGCAAAGCAGATGGATCAGTGGATCGTTTCAAAGCCCGATTAGTCGCCAAAGGCTATCATCAACGTCCTGGTGTTGATTACAATGAGACTTTTAGTCCCGTGGTTAAACCAGCCACCATTAGGGCTGTTCTTTCTATTGCTGTCATGCATGCATGGGAATTGAGGCAAATGGACGTTCACAATGCTTTTTTAAATGGTGCACTAACTGAAACTGTGTTTATGCAGCAACCCCCCGGTTTCAAGAATTTATCCAAGCCTCATTATGTTTGCAGATTAAACAAAGCACTTTATGGCCTCAAACAAGCCCCGAGGGCTTGGTATACTGCTCTTAAATCTGCCATTCTTCAGCTGGGTTTTCAGAACTCCAAGGCAGACTCCTCTCTTTTCATTTACAAGAACAGCTCCATTATCTGCTATCTCTTGGTATATGTGGATGACCTTATCATTACAGGGAATACTTCATCATTTGTGCACTCTATTATTCAACAACTTGGTGCTCTGTTCTCCCTCAAAGACATGGGTTCACTTCATTATTTCCTAGGCATTGAAGTTATTCCCACTCCAGTCGGTTTGCTTCTTTCTCAACATCAGTATGTGCGTGCCCTTCTAGCAACTACCAGTATGAGTGCTGCGAAAAATGTCTCCACTCCTCTATCATCCACTCAGTCTCTTAAACTGGAAGATGGCACTGCTGCTGTGGATAGTTCACATTTTCGTCGCATCATTGGCAGCCTCCAGTATCTTACGTTGACGCGTCCTGATATCTCTTTTGCTGTTAATAAACTATCTCAGTTTATGCACAGGCCTACCACAACGCACTGGACTGCCACTAAAAGACTCCTTCGCTACTTAAAGCACACCATCTTTCATGGTCTTCAACTCCGCAAGACTAGCAGCACAGCTCTACGGACGTATTCTGATGCTGACTGGGCTGGCAACATTGATGATCGCACGTCTACATCTGCCTATATCAGTTTCCTCGGTTCTAATCCTATTTCGTGGAGTTCCAAGAAGCAACGGGCAGTTGCACGATCCTCAACCGAAGCTGAATATCGGGCTCTTGCTACTGCAGCCTCTGAAACTGTGTGGCTGTCCACTCTTCTAACAGAACTAGGAGTTCCTACCCCACACTGTCCCCAACTGTTATGTGACAATCTCGGTGCAACCTATCTCAGTTTCAATCCTGTTAATCACTCCCGCATGAAACACATTCAGATTGATCTTCATTTTGTCCGTGACTTAGTACAGAAAGGCAGTCTTCAGGTCCATCATGTTCACACTCAAGACCAGTTAGCTGATCTTTTAACAAAGCCATTGTCCAGACAGCGTACTGAGTTATTACGAAACAAGATTGGTCTTACCGATGGAAGCTCAATCTTGCGGGGGCGTATCAAGGAAGATTCTACAGATCATTAAACAACACACAATTAGCCTACAATCATGCTAATTATCCTGTCATTCATTTGTAATTATTCTGTCATTCATTTGTAATTTCACCAGATACAATGCTTATTAACCACAGCTGTAATGGTAACGTAAATTTAGCATAAACGTTTAAACATTCCTTATATGGACTTTCTGTCATTGTAAATATAAGGAACCGTTCTCATCTATTAAAATCAGCTTTTGAAGCATTGTCTGTAATCTTTCTCTTTAATTCCTGAGGCAGATCTCTGTACTATCTTGCAAGGATACTTTCTTCGCCTCTGTTTTACCATTTGCAACCTCCATTTTTATTATCTTGGAAAGGGAAACATTGCATCTGGCATATTCTCGTCCTACCATTGTTGACTTGTTGTTGCTTCTGTATACGATGGTGACAATTGGCATTGATGTGTTTCATATTCAAAACTAGTATGAACAGTCGCTCGAGACTCTGAGGCTCTTCATCGCTATCTCGGAAAAAAGAATCGGAGCTCTACTACAGGCACGATGCACTTTACGGTGACTCAAACAAAGAGGAATCCCGCATCAATCTTCAACAGTCCTGCGCAAAAAGACTCCGAGGAATCTGGAAAATCCTGTAAAGCAAAACAATGATTCGCCTCGCAATAGCTTCTCTCCAGGTCTTTCAGAGATAAAAGCTGATTCCACCTTTGGAAGATTGTCCGATGCTGAAGATGATTCTGAAGTTCAAGACTTCTTTCTACGTGAATCAGATTCCGACCCATCTAATAGTTACTGAAGGGCCTATCGTTATCTTCTCATCTTTTTGAAAGTGATGATTTTTGTATTTTTCAGGGTCTCGGAGAGGAGATGCGAAAACACGTGAGAACTTTCCAATAAAAATAAAGAGGAGATTGGTAAGATCTTGATGCAAGAAGAAAGGTTGATCCATGTCATATTGATTTTCTTCTGATTATGTCATATTGATATATAGACAATATACTAACAAGTAAGAATATTCTATAAAAAAAAAAGTAAGAATATTCTAAATTAATTAATGAAGTTATTTAAAAAAAACAAAAAACACCACCTAAAACAAGGGTGATAATTTAAAAAATATGTATTTAAAATAGTAGGAGAATGTAATCTATAAAATAAAATTTATTTTATCATTTATATGGAGGAAGGGATTAGTAGATTTACCGTTCATTATTAGTTCTAAATTATTCTTCTAATTGGAACATGTAAAAACAAAGATTAGATAAGAATAAAAAAGATTCTCAAATAAAAATTATAGTAAATAAAATATAGATGACAAGCTAAATAAAGTTATCAACATAATCTTGATACCTATAATCTACTTATTATTTATTGAATAAAAAATTTTAATATTCATAAATTATTTATCAGGTTTTTGAGCACTCAATATGTATTTATTATCTATTATTCAATAAAAATGAATAGTTAATATACATATGTTATATGTTAATATTAAGATAAGTATATATTATATTATATTAAAAAATTTAAATATTTTATGAATATATTTATATAATATAAATATGTATTTTGGATCAGATTTAGGAGTAAGTTTTGGTGTTTTGTTTTAAATAAAATAAATAAATCCGGCTGTTGCTATTCCCTCAATCTGGGGATCTGTGTTGACAAGAGAGCCTCCAAGGAAAGCTACGGCCTAGAGGCCAGGATGTTGATTGTCGTTTGGGAAAAAAGCAAACAAGTTGTAGTTGGGTTTTCAACACTGTAGAATCTAGTACAAGTCGCGTGAGTTCCAGAAGGAGCGCGTGAACTTCAACGTGGCAAGATTTCTTTTGCTAAAATGACAAAATATTTTGTTTCTTTGTTTGCTCAAACTTTGTTCGTTCTTATTTTGGAAAACTTGCATTCTTTGCCTGGGTATTACAAAATCATTTACCCACTGTACGCATAGAGTCCAGTCAATGTTTTTTTGAAAAAATTAAAAAATGTATACATGAATTTCTAATATGTTCTCATGAAAAAAAAATCTTAAATTGTATGAAAATCTATCTAAAATAATTTGGGCGAGGTGGTAGGTTGAAAGACAATCTAAATAAAAAAACATGGTTGGAGTAAAGAGATTTTAAGAACTTTTTTTTAATATTAGAACAATAACATATTTATTTGATCTAAATTAACTAAAATTAATATGTAAAGCTTATAATTTTGATCATTAAATTATAATAACCTCATAAAAAATAAATAAAAAATATATTAAGATTTAATTTTAAATCATCTCAATATTAATAAATAAAGTAAAAAAAGTAAAAAACCAGAGTTAAACTTAGATTATGAAACTTGAATAACTTAATAAAAAATAAATTATTTAATTCAATTCTCAATCAATTTAATATTAAATAATAAATTTAAACATAAATCAACACAATTAGTACTTAATCAGATAATGATGTTGATGTTCTTTAGTCAAATAGTTAAATGAACATGTTTATTAAATCGATCCTTAACATCTATCATCTCAATGAAATAAAAAAAATTATTTGTAAATACAAAAAATTTAACTAAATCTGGTTTTTTAATAAATAAATTATCATAACTTATTTTTTTATGTGAAAAATACTTTCAAGTTGTTTTTTTAGCCTAAGCAAACATTAAAAAATAAATAATATAAAATATCCTAATCAACTTTGAATAATTTTAATTCCACCAACAACTCATAATATTATGATAATATCTTTATTTTATTTTTAATATAATCATCATTTTATCACATTTCACCGTAATCTTTAGTTATTATTAATCACCTGAAGGATCAAATCAAAACAAATTACATATACAAATTAAAAATCAATGGTTAAATTGAAAACAAATAAAAATTTAACCAAATAAAAGGTACTAAAATCAAAATAAAAAGGATTGAATTTGAAATATCAATAACAATGAGGACTATATTGCTTTTCTAAAGGTAGGACAGAGAAAAAAAGAAAAAAACATGGTCACCAGGAACAAACCAACTACATTTTGACTACATGCGCCACTTATTATAGAAGAGAAGATAACAAGGAATAAAATGATATGGTAAAAGCTCATTTCTTAGTAGTAGGAGCCGCCACACATGCCACTAAAAGTACATGGAAGCTCTCATACTCTAGTGCATGCTATGCAGGTGCCATCAATTTTTTTCAATTTAAAAAATATTTTAATGTCAAATTACATAACTATCCATAACCACACCAATACTGATAATAATAATAAAAAAAACCAAGACTAAAAACCCTACTACACTGATTTCAATGAATTATATTTCTTGGATTTAAGGTGACATGTGTAATTATACCATGTATTAAAAAACAAAAATACATAAATATCTTTATTCAAAATAATTGATTTTTTTACTATTAGGGGTATTTTGATTCATTTACTGTTCTTTAAAATGCTGAATAGAAAAATACCCTCAAATAAATTAATAACAACTAATTCAACATGTGAAAATTTCAAAACAAACAACTAATTTTTAAGCCAAGACCATAGATGTGACTTTATTATTATAATGAATAGTTAAGTGTGTTTATAGCTATGAAAAAAATAACCTTACAATTTAGTATATTTGTTATTTGTGTTAAAATAATTAAGATCAAATACACAAAAAAAGCTAGAATTCTGAATTATCTGTATATTATGAATGCTTAGTCTTAACCTAAATACAAATAAAGTATATATAGGTTAAACTAAAAGTATTATTCTACCCTTAATAAATAAGACTACATAAATATTATTTAACATCTCCCCTCAAATTGATCACCATGCGGTAGCTACAAGCATCGAGAGTTTGTCAACCAAAAAATAAAAACGAGAGATGGAATGTGTCTTGGTAAAGAAATTTGCAATATGTAAGGAAGAAGAAATAAAAGGTAAAGTAATGGTGTCATGTTTGAGATGATGACGAGTAAGATGACAATCGACCTCAATGTGCTTAGTTCGCTTATGAAAAACTGAATTATGAGCAATCTAAATAGAACATTGATTGTCATAATACATAAGAGTAGGATGAGAAAAGAAAACTTTCATATCAGGAAGTAATCAATGTAATCAAATAATCTATTTGGTATTAAATGTCATGGCACGATATTCTGCTTTGGTGGATGATTAAGAAACAATAGATTATTTCTTGCTCTTCCAAGAAATAAGATAATAACCTAAAAAGATATAGAACCCTACGATCTGTGGGATCACTATCATGATTAGCATCAGAGTATGCACGCAACTCCAAGAAAGAGGTGGATAAAAGTAAAAGACTTTGAAAAAATGTACCTTAAAAATATCGTAAAATACAAAGAACAGCTGCTCAGTGAACAATAATAGGAGAAGCAACAAACTGCCTAACAACATAAACAACATGTGCAATATTTGGACGAGTAATAATGAGATATACCAAACTTCCAACAATAGTGTGGTATAAAATAAAATCTATCAAAGGTAAACTATCAAAACAAGTGCACCTCGTGTTAACCTTAATAGGAGTATCTATAGTCTTATTATTAATAAGTTTAGCCCGCTCAAGAATATCTGTAACATATTTTGACTGTGAAAGAAAGTAACCTCTATGTGAGCATGCTACCTCAATACCCAAGAAATATCGAAGATAACCCAAATCTTTCATTTCAAATTGTCTAGCCAACTCTGTCTTCAAGACTGAAATACCATCAATGTCATCACCAATAATAATTATGTCATCAACATATAAAAATAAAATGATATGACTTGCATCAATGCACTTAATAAAAAAAAGCAAAATCATGACTATTAGAAACAAAGCCAAGAGACGAGTTCACAATAGAGAATTTCTCAAACTAAGCACGAGGTGCTTGTTTGAGACCATATAATGCTTTCTTAAACTTATAAACATATTCAGAGTCATGTAAAATACCAAGAAGGAGTGTCATATAAACTTCTTCTTGAAGATCTTTATTCAATAATGAATGTTTAACATTAAACTGAGAAATATATCATTTTCGAATTGAAGCTATGATAATTAGAGTAAGAACAATAATTATTTTTGCAATTGGGATAAATGTCTCCTCATAGTTTATACTATATTATTGATGAGAGTATCTTTTTGCAACCAGCCTAGATTTGTATCACTCAATAGACCTATCAGAATTAGTCTTGATCTTATATGCCCAATGATAACCAACAACAGTCTTACTAAGAGGTAGAGGAACCAGATCTCAAGTATCTGTCTTATGCAAAGTAGAAAGTTCCTCATTCATAGCTTGGTGCCAAAATGGATCAAAAATTACTTCTTTATAGGAAGGAGGCTTAAAGAGACAATGAATAGAAACTAAAAAAAAGAAAGTAAATGATGAATAATAACAAGAATAAGTAAAATCTAGTAGTTTTGTGAACTTATGAATGCGGATGGACTAATGTAGAGGTGGATCCACATTCTTATATGAAGCTTGAGGGGCTTGAGAGTTATGAGTACAAATTGATCGAACATGGAGAGAGGTATCTGACACGACTAAAAGATTGATGTCTTCTCCCAAGTGCAGGAGTGTCGAAGTAATAAATAACCCGGCAAGACCGGGGTCGAACCACAGGGAGGTTAATTGTACAAATTA
>NW_011501866.1:0-3970 GCF_000495115.2 Populus euphratica | reverse complement strand
ACAGCAATAATAATAATAATAATAATAATAATAATATTAGTAGTAGTAGTAGTAGTAGTAGTAGTAGTAAATAACAATAATACAACAACAATAACAATAACAATAACAATAACAATAACAACAACAACAACAACAACAATAATAATAATAATACTAATAATACTAATAATAATACTAATAATACTAATAATACTAATAATAATAATAATAATAGTAATAATAGTAGTAGTAATAATAATAATAATAAAGAAAGAGAAGAAGAAGAAGAAGATGATGAGAACTTGGAAATGGAAAATTAATGTAAGGATTAAACAATAATAATAACAAATGTCAAGGTTAGAGGTTTCACTAATGGTATATCAAACAAGTATAATATAAACTCTTATTATTGAATTGGAAACCACACACAAAGGAGGTTCCAATCAGATTATATATTGTTAACATGATTACATTAGTCATCTTATTCAATTAATGCTAATACTTGTAAATCTCATCAAGTATTCATGATTATAACTTATGTTAACAACAAATCAAGTTCCTTTCATAGCTCAGGTGTCGGTTATACCATACATTATGGGCTATAAAAGTGCCAAGCATTTGTTGTACCAAGTGTTATACAACATAAATCAAGATTAGTCATTTAACAAGCAAAGTATTAAAGAGTGAACAAGATAACAAATATAAAACATGTTAGTATCAAACATTAAAGTCCATATTAAGTTTACATTATACTTATTCTTACACCATTAGTGTAACCTTTTCACCTTGACATAACTAACTTAGCTAGACATAATGAAAGAAAGCAAAATAGATAAACAAAATAAGAACATAAAAGTTAACTAAGTAAAGGAAAGGAAATGAAAGGCATAAACTTAATATTAATGAAAGCAAAGCATAAACATTACAAAAAATACAAAGAGAGAAAGGAAGAGCATGATCTTGATCTGGAAACTAAGATGCCTAAATGCATGGCAAATGCCTCCTTTTATAGGCCAAAATTGGGAACTATTCATTTGATGACTAATTGATAAGTGGGTGGCCAACTTTTGACTTGGTGACAATCCTTATCTTCTCTTGTCTACCTAAAAAGTCATTGATAACGTCAGAATTAGAGCCAGTTGTAAACATGAAAGTTGTAGGAAATTGTCTCCGCTTTCTTGTGTAAAACATTCAGCTCATTTGGACTTCTAGAACTCCAGATATGGCCAACATACCGAACAGTGCTCGAGCTGGAAGACAGATTCGGGCTTCTTTGTTGTTGCTACAATTTGGACTTGATAATGACCTTTTTAGATCTTGGGCTCCATATGAAAGTTGTAGGCCTATGTCTTACCTTTCCATCCATATAAATTGGACCTAAATCTGAGATTTGTAGCTCTAGATATGACCCAATTACCGAACAGTGTTCCGGTTTGGATTGCACCGACATCTCTTTTCTAAGTTTGACCATCTCTTTGCCTTTGCAATTTAAGTTCTTAAAGTCATCAATCAATATTTTCATTTATGTGATAGGCCTATATTTAAAATGAACATTTACCATAAATTAAAGGTATCTTATATTATTAGATATATTATTATAAAACATGCTTTAGTTAAGGAGTTATTGATACTTCAAGTGCAAAATGATGATATAAAACCATGACAAAAATGCACTTTTAAGTACTAATCAGTATCATTACCAGAATCCTCAGAAAAAGGATTTATATGAATAAGATGAGTTTTAGTCAAGCTATGAGTAGTGGATGAAATAGAAAAGAAAGGTATATGCTCAAGGAAGACAACATGATGAGACATATAAATTTTCTGAGTTATAGGATCAAAACAATAATACTTTTTTTTACCTTCATCATAACCCAGAAAGACACAAATAGTGGATCGAGAGGATAACTTACTGGATTCTATATGAAGACAAAGAACGAAACAAATACAACCAAAGAATCTAAATGATCAAAATTAGAGACATGCCCATATAACTTTTTAAAAGGATATAGACCCGAATTATAGAAAATAGAATCATATTAATCAAACTTACAGCAATAAAAACAACTTCTCCCTAAAACTCACTAGGAATGAAAGCAGACAACAAGAAAGAACGAGCAGTTTTGATAATGTGCCTATGTTTTCTTTCAACAACACCATTTTGCTCAAGAGTATCTGTACATGAAGTTTAGTGAAGGGTTCCATTTAAGGCAAACAATTGATAAAATTTATTAGAGGTGTATTCCTCTCAAATCACACCTAAAACATTTGATCACAGCAAAATGTTGAGTTTTGATAAGAGCTTGAAAAATTATATATATCTCAAAGAATTCAGATTGGTGTTTTATTAAATAAACTCAACAATAACGAGTACGATCATCAATAAAAGAAATATAATATCAAACCTTTCTTTTTTGGCAACAGGAAAAGGTCGTCATACATCAGAATGAATCAAATCAAACGGTGCAGAAGAAACAGAAATACTTTGATTAAAAGGTAAAACAGAAAATTTTACCATTTTACATCCATTACAATCAGAAATGTCACAAGTCTTTAAATTTCCTAAAGCTCATTTGGATGCCAAAAATCTCAAACGAGAAGACGAAACAAGACCTAGACTGGAATGCCATAAATAAAAACTAGAGGATGAAAGACTCAAACAAAAAGAAGACAAATCAGCAATAATAGAAGCAGCGACAATAACAACAACTAGCACTTTTAACTTATCAAAAATATATAGTCCATTCTCCTTACGGCCTATCTCAATCAGCTTTTAAGATTGCAGATCCTGTACATAACAAAAAGAACAAAAAAAACATGACTAAAGAAAAAAAACGAACATTGCTTATGGTTGTATAGAGAGAAACTTCTGAAGTATTAGGATTGGTAAGAGAGCCTAGGAAAGCTACTGCTGTGGTATTGTGGTATGGTGGTTTATAACCCTGAGGTGGTCTATGAGCATTAAATTGTGACTAGTTGTCAGGCTTCTAAGCTTGATTCTGATGTCTCAACTTAAAACACTAAGCCTTTTAATGACCTTTTTGCTTATAAAACTTACACTCATCAAAGCCAACCCTTGTGTAAGACTTGTTCTGATGATTAGAGAATGACTTAAAAGGTACTACTAGTACCGAAGGATTTGAAACAGAAAAAATTCCCTTTTCAGAATAAGATTGAAGATGTATTTCTTCAGCCAATAACTTACTGATAATAAAGTCAATAGAAGGCAATGGAAAACGATGTAGAATTGAACCTCTAAGTCTTTTGAAATAATTGTAAAGTGTTGTTAAAAACTATACCAATCATTGTTACTCTCTATGCTCAGTATATGCACCACATGCCTTTAATTCTGCTGATTCTGTAAGAGCCAAATGATCCCAAAGATCTATCATAGCAGATTAAAACTCTTGAATATTTATATTCTTCTGATGAAGAGCTCATATGTCATTTTCTAATTGATACTGTTTTGCAAAATTTAATTGTGTAAATAACCTTTGCAGATGATCCCAACTCTCTTTTGCTATCTTATACTTCACCAACTGCATACCTATCGAATGCTTAACAAAATTGTTGATCTAAGTAATGATCTTTGTATTATTTGCTTCTCATGTATCTATCAAAACAACATCCCCCTCCTCAATATTCTTGGGTATTATATAAGTTCCACTAACATACCTCTATATCCTCTTACCTTTAAGAAAATTTCTCATTACATAACTCTAATACAAATAGTTTTTCCTATATAATCTCACACTCATAAACTGAAGCGAATCGTCTCTTTCAGTAGCCATAATCAATAGTCACAGAGAGACAGAATGCAAAACCAACGGAAAACAAAAAAAATACCAAATTTCAGAAACTAAACAGAGATTGCAGAAACTAGACAAATATCTTCTTGAAAAAATACCAAAATAATTACAGAAATTGAATGCAAATAGTAAATTGCAGAAATTGAAGGGAAGACGAAATACCAAAATAATTACAGAAATTG
>NW_011501876.1:0-30434 GCF_000495115.2 Populus euphratica | reverse complement strand
GTAATTACACATACACGTCGCATATCATCATTTGACTTCTTTCCTATTGTTATTTTACTTTTTTATTTAGCCAAAACCAAAAGCACATATTCATAGTTCATAATACACTTTACTCAATTACATATTCACATTAAAGTTTTTAATCATCCACGTATTTACACTCCTAGCATAAATTTAAAAAATTTCTCCCATTAAACATCTCATTTGACCGTAACCTAATACTACCATATCATTAAATATTCTTTTCAATTTTATTTTATTTTATTTTAGCATACTTTCAAGCTCACACAACAACATACATATATATATATATATATATACATATATATATATATATAAAATTCAAAATTATAACATGCATTCAAGATTACCCAATCTATTTTCAATTTCAAGGATGGATTTTTCAACATGTAATTACACTTAAAATCATTTTAGATAGGTTTAGAGTCATTCACCCAGTAGTAGGTATACATGTATACACACACACTTCACACTTAAGAAACCCCTCAATTTTCCCCATTTGGCCGACACTTATGGCCTCCCTTTTTCCTAAATCTTCTTCATCAATATTTTTGTAATTTGTACACTTCCTTAAGGTATTTCACGTCTATTTCACTATTTTATCACTTTCTTGCATTTCCCCTAAAATTGAATTAAGAACCTTAACAAGAAAAATTAAAAGTTGTTAGTAAAACTTACGTAATTGAAATTGAAGTGAGCTAAATTGATTAAGCACACCTTCCTTATCATTTTGATGCCAAATTTCAAACCCAAAACCAGATCTCCACCTCAAATCTCCATTTTCCTTCCATTTCTTCACTTTCTCTCTACTAGCACACCCTCTCTCCCCAATATTTATTCTAAATTTTATGTTTAGATCATGGTTTCACTCTTTAAACCAAAGTATTTAAGTTTCCATGGTTTTGCTTGGATAAAACGGACGAGAGAAGGCTTGAGATGGTGAAGAACATTTGTTCTTTTTTGCTGCTTTCGGGTGGCTTTAAAATGAAGAACAAAAATGTTCTTTAGAGTCAGCCTCCCATTTAAATTGGAACTGACGTCTTTCTTTTTCTTCGTGCCCTAATAGTATAAAACTAGGTAACTAATAGTTTTTACGTTAAAATATAAATTTTTTAATGTTTTATTTTTTTAAATCATCAATATTTTAATTAATTTATTAAGGAATTTCTTCTTTACAAATTTTTTTCAAAATTAATTTTTTTTAAATTAAAAACTACGTGATTATATGCAAGCTGAAACTAACAGTTAAAGTCATTCTCATATAAAATCATATATTAATATATATTTTTAATTTAAAATGTTTTTCTAAATGTTTTCACCTTAAATTTATATAATTTTTTTTTATTGATGTCATGAATTTTATCTGGAGGTTTACAAGCCAGTTACATCCATCAGGTGGCGTCACACATATTGCCTGAATGATGCGGACACCACCCATGGATGGGACTCAACAAATATTAAAAAATAAAAATTAAATATGAAAAATATTAAAATATCTTCTACAACCCTGACAATTACATAAAATACTTATATAAAGATATAAAAATATCTTTAAATTCTAAACTTATGTTTTATCTCTTTTACGGTGAAAAACATAATTATAGTGTATATTAAAATTTAATAAACTCAAAACACTCTTATCCAGCACAATATTTTATTTTTATTCTGAAGGTAAATACATATTTTAATGTTAAGAAGCTTATGTAAAGTAAAAATAAATCTTAGTCAACAATCCTATATTTTGTAGCTTTCAGGGTAAACAAATATTTTTATTATATAAAAAAATAAAAATAAAAAGACATTAACAAGGACCCAAAAAATTAGTTTTGTTTGGATCAAAACGCAAAGATAATTTGACTGTAGCCCAAAACATATTTTACCATGAATTGAGCTACAATAAAACACTCCAGCATTTAGTTTTCTAGGTAGTTTTGGCCGGTGATGAGGGTTTTGAACACCGACATCATATTGGTCAAATGTCAATCAGGGACGACTAACATTAGGCTAACTCCAGTATATTTGGGTGGAGGAATATTGGTCATATTTTTTTTAGATTAACGTGGGTGTTCGGGCCAGCTTTCGCGCACGATATTAGATTAACGTGGGTGTTTGGGCCAGCTTTCGTGTACGATAACTAATCCCACGGGCCTTGAAGTTAACGATCATGTAAGTCTCCGGTGGCCATCATATAAGCAATATTTGTGGTGGTCATCTCGTTTCTCCGGTGGCCATCATATAAGCAATATTTATGGTGGTCATCTCGTTCGACGTCGATCAGGGATGACTGAAATTCCACCCGAAGGCAGTGCTTCACAAGAAGACCTCTTATGGTTGCTTTGAAGCAGGTTTCTCATTCTTTATCCCCATCATCTATTTCATGATTTTCTCCAGATTTGATGCTCTGTTGATCCTCCAACTCTATCTGCCGTTCTAAGAATTACTCCACGCCTTCAACTTTACATATTCTGGGTTTCTTTCTGCTACATCTTCTAGTCAGATCAGATATCCAATTGTTGACCGCCGGTGGCCAGCTATACTGGGTGTTCGTTCATGCTCCGCATGGAAGACGATCTACTCCGATAGTTATCAAACTCGATTGAAATGTCCGCAGGTTTGAAATGAAATCTTTCTCGAGCTAAGTTTTGGATTGAGGATTGCTTTAATAATTAGTTTTGTTACATAGAATTTTAAATTTAAATACGGTGAAAGGAAAGGAAAAGAAAGAAACCAATATATTTAATTTTGATAAGATTTTTTTATATATATAATTTTAACTTTATTTTATTAAAATTATTCAAAATTACCTAAATAAACTTCTTTTCTTAAAATCTAAATAGAGTTTAAAAACCAATTAAGAGTATTTTAAAATATAGTTATGATTAATTTTTAAAATATTTTTTATTTAAAAATATATTAAAATAATATTTTTTATTTTTAAAAAAATAATTATAAAAAAATCTAAAATATTTTTTAAAACATAAGAACAATCACGTCCATCACGTTTCGTTTAATTGAATAAAGAACAACTGAAAATACCATAAAATTCTCACTTCATATGGGAGAATATAGCAAACAGTAACATCAAGGGAGGGTACTTCTGTCATTGCACTACAATGCAAATTCAGCTACCACTTTCCGACCATTGCCAATGACCACAATACCCATCAAACTAAACAAATCACCAAGCATTGCGAGGGTATTAACGTCAGAATAAAAATCATCACCGACCCCCTCTTCATACAAGAAAATCTACGTGCCCACCTTGTATTCATACAAGAAAGTCTACGTTCCACCTATACTGTATACATAAGAAACCATACCACTAAAAGCAGAGAAAAGCGACCAGATCCATGGAAGAAGCAGCACTTTTTAATCAGCGGAATCATCACCACCACCGAAAATGGACAAACGATTATAAAGCAAGAACAAGATCAGAACAAGAAACAGCGCAACACCAACAGGTGATCCACTAACTCGGTGGATGGACTCAGGCTCACCAGTAAAGAAGATAGTGGAGACAAACGAGCCACGATCAGAAGAAAGGAACTGGATGGTCAAGAGAAGGATAATGGGCAAGAGTAACAGACCCATTGGACTTAAAAGCTCAGCAAAAGCCTCAGTTATGGCTTGACCTTGGTCACCAAAGATGAATGGAGCTAGCACCACTATGGATACTACTACTGCTAGTAGTATTCCATGGGGCGGACCAAGATGTTGATGATGTCTCTCTTGAAACATTGCCTCTCTCTCTCTCTCTCCTGTAGTTTTAATTTGTGTTTATTGTATTTTTTCAGGCTTCTATTTCTATGGTTACTCTAGTTTAGGGGTCTTTATGGTCTTGAGAAGGAAGGGGAAGCTGGGGTTCTTCTCACAGGGATGGTCTTAAAAAAGTTGCTTTCGGGGACGCGTCTGTCGTCCTGGAGAATGAATTATTATACCGCAAGAGTTTTTTTTATTAAAAAAAAAACTATAACTCAATAAAATACGTATAGACTTATAATGAAATTATCATTTTTTTAATTATTTTTTGAAGCTTTATTTGAGGAGAAAAAAGGTGCTAGTACATGATAACTAATTCTTAATTTCATTAGGGGTAACATTGTTTTTTTATTTTTTTAATAACAATATAATTGCAATATTACCATTAGAATAAGCAATCATAACTTTTGGTTCATGGGCTACACAGTAATTTTTATTTTATCATCAACATTTGAATTGCACAAACATTTATACTATGCAAATTTCCTAATGTTTTTTTTTATTATTGTTATTTAGTTCTAAAAATATTTTTGTTTTTTTATATATTTTTATAAACAATTGAATTATTCAAATTTTTTTAATATTAATTTCAAGGGCTTGATTATACAAAAGACTACTAAGACGTGCTAGACACCTATCAACCGCTTCACTACCTTTGGATGAAGCATGCATCTGATGATAATGATTGAAATTAAGCTTTCGTCATATCATTTGATATTTCTTGGCATCCTCTTTCTTTTTGGAGAATGTATGTATAGTAGTGAGGTTGATTTAGTGCTAATTGATATTTTTTTTTATTTTCTTTCTCTTTCTTTCATGGATTATATGCCGGCTATGAAAAAAAATTATATCAACCCTTTAATTTCTCTTCTTTTTTTCTTTTGATTCAATCATTCTTCTCTTAATTACAATTGTTTTGTTTATATTGTTTCTAATTGGATTTTATTTTTGATTTTAGGAAGTTTTTTTTATTAAATTTGATCCTTATTCTTTTAATTACTATTATTTTTGTTTTCAATCATATTCTTGATTTATTGGTTTTCTTCAATTCTTCTTTGAACATTTCTTTTCATTGAATTTTTATGTCAAATTTGATATCAATTCTTTTAATTGTTATTTTTGAAAATCATTTTCTTAGTTGATTGGCTTTTTTCCAATTCCATCCCTAAACATTTAATTTCATTTAAATTTTCTATTAACATTTTATTTTAATTAGTTTTTATGTTGAATTTAATCCTAATTCTTTTTAATTTATATTTATTTTGTTATGCATTGTTTTTATGATTGACTTTTTTTTTCTTTAATTTTATCCCTTAATATTTGTTTGGTTAAGAATCTTGCTTCTTTGTTTTTTCAGGTTTGTTTTTAATAGGGTCACCCAAGTCTCATGACTCATATCAAAGATCTAAAAGATTAGCTTAGGTCGTATTTGATATTTTTTAAAGCATTTTTTTCAATTTTTTTACTAGTATTTTTTTCGCTTTGCTATGTATGGGGGTCATCCCAATTTCATGTCCTAGGTTATGTGTTTGATTTGTTCACTCAGGTTGGCTGCCGAGTTTACTTGAGGCCTTTTTTATATGTTTCCATCATATCAACAAGTCAGTTGTTATATGCATAGCATCGAGAACGATGGGTCTGCCTCCTAAGATGTGTTTAGGAAAGGAGTTTTGGATTTAATCATAAAATTATAATTATGAATTTTAGGAGTCACCACCTAATATTATGGTTATTAGAAAATCTATGATCCGCAAGAGTTCAGGTAAGATATTGATTGTACAATGGGAAGACACACCATCCCTAGTACACCTTATATAAGGTAAATTGTATTGTTGTTTGATTGTTTTTCTATGTCATGTTTGTATCCATTGATCTTATTTAAGGTTTAAGGTAAATCTAATTTCGTGGGGAAGTCTTTACCTTATTGGTTTAAATCTTAACCATTTTAAAAGCTAAACTTATTTATTTCTTAAATATAGTTAAGTCTTAGCATTATGAATAATAAAATAATCGTTATAAGTTTTTTTTTATATTAAAGTCAAATCCTAATGAATAATTATAAACTAGTTACAATATTTATTTTTGAATTTTTTTAAAACATGATAAAAATATGGCTTTTATCTTTTAGAAAATCTGCAAGAAAAACCTTTAGCATTTGGTTGTATGCACAAAAATAATTTTTTTTTTAAATTAGGATTTTTTTATTTTTTTTCCAGAAATTTCAGAGTAAATAAGATATTTTGTATTAGGTTTGTATCTTACAATGTAAGTTTTTGGTCCAATATAGAACAAAATTGGTAGGAAAACATACGAGAAAATTATTTTTTTTTAAATGACCCTTGGAAATTTTTTGTTTATTTATTTATTATTATAATACTATTAAATATATTGGATTGGTTTGGCCCAGTCATATGGCCCAAACCTAGCAGAGTTAGGTTGGGCCGACTAGCAGCCTAACAAACCTAACCTTTTTTTTTTCTTTTCTTTTTCAATGTTAGGTTAGACCCAACCCCACCATCTAGGTCGGGTCAGAATGGGTCCATCCCAACACAACCTAGTCATTGACATAACCCAGCTTTGGGCACAACGAGGTATGATCAGGCTTCCGACTTCGTTCAAGATTGCTGCTTGATTTTATGTTAATCTAAAACTCTTCCTTGGCCAACCTTTTTTTTTTCTCATTGTTATTATAATTTATTTTTATTTTAAAAAGAAAGATAAATTTAGGAAATAATCTAGAAATGAGTTATGACGAGGTCAATTTCTTACATTTTTATGATGTGTTTGGCCTTTCATTATATTTTTTTATGGTGTGGGTTTATTCAATTTTTTTTTTGTATTTATTGTTTATGCCATGAGTTGTTTTAGGGTGGGTTTATCTTTTATTTATTTAAATCGAAACATTTAGTATACATAATCAAGTGAATATCTCATCTTACAGTTTCTTTCTTGGTTATTGTTAATGACTTTTATTTATTTATTTACATAAATAATTATTGATTTATTTAATTAGATGATTGCGTAAGCTTTTCAAATGACACTTTTAATTTTCATGTAAAAAACATATTGGAGCAGCCTACGTGGCTGATATTTTTTAGAAAAGAATTATAACTTGATGCTAAATTCATGATTTTAATGTTTTTTTAATCTTTTTCTTTTTTCTTCTTTACACTTTATTTTGGAAAAAAATATTTTTTTAATTCTTTACACTTGACCCATTTATACCATTCTTTTTGTTCATTTTTTTAAAATTCTTTTATTATTTTTTTTCTTTACACCTTTTTTTTTGGAATTTATTCTACATAGACTAAGAAAATATTGTTTCACTGTAGCAATTGCAAAATTGTTCCATTTCTCAACTACGTTAAAAATTAGTTTGAGATCTTACATGTTTTTATGTTAAAATGATGGCAAATTAACTCAGGTTAACTTAAGTTGTTTGATTTTTATTTTTTTAACTAACTTTTTTTTTTCAATTTCATTTTTTAACATTAAATTGATTGAGAATTGAATTTTATAATTTGTTTTGATTTATTTTCTACAAGGTTAGTATGATTTTATGATCTATTTTGTGGATTTGAAAGGTTAACCGAATTGATATAAGCAGACTCGTCATGTTGACCACGCTAAATTAGATCAACTTTCACATGATTTAAATTTTTTTCATACTAGAAAATACATTAGCAACACTTAGATAGTTTTTTACATTAAGAAAAAACAATCTAACCTACAACATAGCGCGAACTAATGATCTAGTAAATTACTATTAGCCTTACCTTTAGACTTTGAATCATTTAGGTTTTAATTGGGTCGCAAATGAGTATTTTAAATTAATTGGATGAAACTAACATGATCAACTTTATGTTAAAGTTTTCTATACCCAATCATATAAGCAAGTTAGTCAAATATTGAATCAACCTAACGATGCCTTTAATAATAATGCTTCGGAGAACAAAACAAATATTCATGTCACCATCAATAATTCTTGGGTTTAATTTACATTATAATTCTAACTCTTTCATTTTTGAATTATGTATCTTTAATATGGAAAGATACTATCTTTAGATCATAATATTTGGTAAAAGATGTTGTAATGTTTATTTGGTTAAATTTAAATTAGGATACAACTTGGTCTTTAAATACATATAAACGAAGCTATGCTATATAGTTTTCATATGTTTCAATTAGTAAAAATTGTAAACAATGTTGCTATGCTATTTATTATAAAATTGTAGAATAAAACTATAAAATGAAAATCATCAAATATCATTATATATGTGTTTATATATTTTATATTATATCTTTCTATATGATTATGTGTGAGTGTTTTACACTGAACTTTAAAAGGTACATATTTACAAAATGCAATATAACATTTAAAGAATTCAGGGTTTCACAATACCTTTTTAATAATGAAACTACTATTTTACTCTTGGTTGGCGGAGATCTCTTCCGTAAAACTTATTAGTCATTATAAGAATGAACGAGGCTAAATAGTATTTTTACATTTCTATTGTACAATGTAATTATCTTATTATGCTTGACAATAAAAAATATTAAACTTTGGTCAAGAGGCTTTTGGGTTCTTAACTTAATTTTAAAATAGTTAAATTATGTCATTACCCTTGGAATTTAAAAAGAATTACCTTTGATTTAGGAGTTATTTTGTCTTTTGCATTTGATTATTTAATAGTTATTGGTTGTTATCAGGAGCAGCACAATTATTTAATAAATAAACAAAAAAATAGCTAGAAACAAGTGAAAAATATCTACTAGGTTTGAATGGTGTGTGTGGAGTCATCTGATGGCCAAAACCTTGCTTCCAGAGTGGCAATTGAAACATCTTAACATCCACTAAAAGTACAAGTGATGCGTATTACTTAATTATTGCTGGTTTGGTGTTTGTGATCTTTTGTTTATGTTTTTATTTTTCCCTCTCTCCACTCAATTTTCATGTTGGCCTTCAAAAAAATTAAATCAGCCCCTGAGATTTGTTGTCTCTAAAATTTCATTTATATTCTCATTATTATAATTTTTTATTTAGAATAATTTAATTAAATTAGTGATTTTTTTTCAATTTCATCCCGAATAGATTTGTTTTATTTGTTAGATTTGGTTTTCAATCTTTTGACTACTATTTGTTTTATTTTGATAGTTTTTTGTTTTTTACAATTTCATCATTCTTGAGTTTTTTTTCCTATCAAATCTAATCCCTTTTTTTTTTTGCTATTTTTTTATCTTGCAAGATTTTTTTAGATTGATTTTTTTATTTTAAAATTAAATTAAAATGATTGATTTCATAGAATTAAAATTAAATTAAAATGATTGATTTCATCCTCCAATATTTTAATCTATAGGTTTTGAGCTTTTTAGGTTGAGCTCGATCTTTATTAAATTTAGCTTTTTTAATAGAATTTTTTTGTTTTTAAATAAATTAAATTTATTGATTTTATCATTTCACATTTAATTTGGTGGATGTTGAGCTTTTTAATTTAGTCCAAGTCTATAATTTAACGGAGTTATGAGTATGAAAGAATAACCTGAGTTTACAAGGTTCACCCAGGTTTGCTTGGTTTTATTTTTCTTTCTTGAAGTTCTTTATTTTTTTGGTTTTATCCACTAATATTTTGTTATATTTTTCTTTGTTTTCTATGAGAATTTTCTGTGGTTTTAAAAGTAACAAGGATTAACTTGAATTAATTTTTTTCAACCTTTTTTGAATCTATATTTTTAAAAAGAATTTTATTTTTTAATTAAATTAAATTAATTGTCTAGAAGTAAGCATGAAATACTCAATTCATGGTGTTTTTTTTCTTTTCGGGTCACTACTCTAACAACACTTGCGATCTCTTTCAGTTACTATATTTTTCTTACTCCTATTAAAATATTGATATCGATTGAACATTATTTTTTATGTTGGTAAAAAATTAACTCAACCCGTAGCGCAGCGTGAGCTATTTAACTAGTATATATACAGAGGGTATTAATGGTTCCACTGCAAAAAAATTTTATGATATATGAATTTATATTCTAAATGAATGTAAAAAAGAAATCTTTATATGAATTGGGAAATTAAAATGTGAGAGGAAAATTTTGAAAGAAAAAAAAACATTACTCCCAGGTTAATTTTAGGATAAAAATTGTTATTATCATAGTTTTCAAACTTGACTTAAGGCTAGGCCTAATCAACTAAGCCCGAATCACGAGTTTGAGTATTGATTTGGGTCACTATAAGGATAAAAATGGTTATTATTATAATTTTAAAACTCTATTAGGTGGTCGACTCAAGATCAGGTTTGGGTCATGAGCCGGGTCGACTATTGACTCGAGTCATTGTAAGGATAAGAATGATCATTATTATATTTTTAAAATCTAACTTGGAGGTCGACTCAAGACCAAGTCCATGTTGATGGATGAAACCGGAAAAAAAAATGAACTTAAAAAAGAAGAAAAAAACCATGTAAGCCTAAGTGAATCTTGTAAACCTAAGTTAATTTCTCAAATTTATAACCCATTAAATTATAAAGTTGAGCTAAACAAAGAAGCTCAACACCTGAAGAGTTAAATGTTGGAGGAATAAATAAATTAATTTAATTTAATTTAAAAACTAAAATACTTTAAAAAGTTAAATTTTTAAAAAGACCAAAATAAAATATCAAATAAACAAGACAACCTGTATTATTTTTAAAACGACTAAAGAATCTCATAGAAAGTAATAAAAAAGTAACAAAATGCTGGAGGATGAAAAAAAAACTTAAAAAAAAGAGGAAAAACCAATGAAGTCCGTGTGAATTTCATAAATTGGAGTTAATCTCTTAAACCCGCAACCTATTAAATTTTAAATTCAAACTCAACTAAAAAGCGAAACACCCCACCGATTAAAATGTTGGAGGATTAAATAAGAATAAAAGGTCAATCTAAAAACGTCTTGCAATGTAAAGACATAGTAGTAATAATAATATAAATATTATATTTGATAGGAAAAAAACTCAATAAGGATGAAATTGTAAAGAAAAAAATAATTTAAAAAACCATCTAAAATAAATTAAATAGTAATCAAAAGAGTGAAAATCAAATATAACAGATGAAAAAAATATGTTGGGGATGAAACTAAAAAAAAAAACCTTAATTTTATAAATTACTTGAAATAAAAAAATTATAATAAAAAAGAAAAAAGATAGAATTATAAGGATAACAAACCTCAAGGGCTGATTTGATTTTTTTAAGGCCACTATGAAAATTGAGTAGGAGAGAGGTGATATATGGCCACACACACCAAATAAAAGCCAATTAAGCCACACAAACTATTTGTACGTGAAAGGGATATTAAGATGCTTCAACCGTTGCTCTAGAAGCAAGGTTTTGGCCACAGATAATGTTGCACATGCCTTTTAAAATTGGCATCACATGCTTTTAATGTTTTTTTTTAAAAGGTATTATTTTACTTATTTAAAAAATTATTTTGTTGCCACTAATGATCCATAATGACAACTCAATAATCAAATGCAATAGGTATAAAAACCTCTAAATCAAATGCAAAGCTTTTTAAATTATAAGGGCAATGACATAATTATTTTAAAATTAAATCAAAAACTAAAAAGCTTCTTTATTAAAGTTTAATGTTTTTTGTTGACAAGAATAATAAAGTAATTATATTGAGTAATAAAAATATAAAAACACTATTTAGCCCTGTTTATTCTTGAAAAGACTAATTATTTTCATGAAAAGACATCTTTAGCCCCCAAATAAAGCTATATGAGTAAAATAATGATTTGCATGTAAAAAAAAAAGCATTTATTATAATGATGTACAATAAAAATGGATGGTGATAAACTAAAAGTTCTATAGTTTTGGTGAACAAAGCAAATAAAGGTTATTTTTTGTTACGTGAAGGTTTCTTGGCATGTGAGAGCCTACGTTGTGGCAACATGGTGTTGATATCTCAATGTAATGAAGACCGGAGGCCCTTTATCTTGCCAAATCTCATTTGCTGTTTTTCCTGATTAATAGCACTTAGATCCCGATTGTTATTGTTTGTTAAAAGCTTTTTGGAAAAAAAATGATTTTTTTATTTTTTTAATTTTAAATTAATTTTTTAAATAGTTTTAAATCGTTTTAATATATCAGTTTTAAAAATAAATTTTAAAAATATATTTTCAAAAATAAAAATAAAAATAAAAATAATCAACAGCAGAATTCCAAACTAAATGTGAAACACTCATTTGGTTACATTCACCCCAAAGCCACCGGCTTCACATTATAGAAGCCTGCCCTTTGAAGTAATTGCCACCTTAATTTAACCAGTAGCGTCTGAGAGGAGATATATAAAAGGAAACCAAAAAGATAGACTTAAAATAATCCCAATAAAACAGTAGAAAAAATCACAAAGAGAAGGAAAAGAATTAGGTGAAATCTTGTTCTACACATCAAAAGAGGAATCACACGGTAAACTTGTAATTCAAAATTTAATCTAGAGCACGTTTTAATTTGAATAAAAATAAAATAAAATAACTATAAAGTAATAACCAGTTAAAATAAAAGTTTTGATAAAGATTATTGATCCAAATTATCTCATAATCTCTAAATTAATTAGACAATTATGCTCATAGCTCAAACTAAATCAATGATTATAAATTATTTTCGAACCTACCTCCACGTGTTGTCGACCATCGAGTCCTTCTTCAAGATTAATTTAGAAAAAAAGTATTAAGTACACGATGATGTAATAAGATATCGGTTCTTCCTGTTTATTTTGTATTTTAATATTTTTTTTATTTTAAATTAATATATATTTTTAATATTTTTAAATTATTTTAAAATACTAATATTAAATATAATTTCTTTAAAATAAAAAAAATAATATTAACGAAGATCCAATAGCGCCCAACTTTTGGTTTGTGAGCTCATGCCAAGCAATTCAAAACAACTAGAATGAAGGAAACAGTAATTTCAAGAAATTTATTGATCAACCATTATTCATCCACTATAATCACACATTGCAAAGGAGCACCTACCTTGTCCAGGACACTCCTGAAAACAAGAACCACAATGGCGTGGATCATTTCGAAGATCAACGCACTTCCCATCGCAACAAACAAATCCATAAGCACATGTCTGCCCGCATGCCCCACAATTGTCCGAATCCCTCAAGGTATCCTTGCAGAATTTCCTGAAGCAACATGTGCTGCCTCCCCATGGGTTCTTCCCGCGATCCACACACACGTTAGGATCGTCGGCACATGACAAAACTCTTTGCCTCCCCCGCAATGCCGACCGGAAGAAGTTCAGGTGCGTAGGAGTGTCCCGCTCCGGCAAACCAAACCGGTCGGCGGCAGCAACCCCGCCGGGAGCTACAACTAACAGGAACAAGATGAAGGGCCACAGGTATTTGACGTTGGCATCATAGCATAACATTTAGAGCGCAAGTGTTGAGAGGGCAATATCTTCTTTCCAAGCTCGACATGGATGATCGATCATATGTAAAAAAACTCAACAACCGGCCTTAGATAAGAAGGCATCAAACTAACCAAACATGCAGTTTAATAAGATTAATTGTTCGAGACAGTGCACTTAATTTGTCGAGATTGTCGCATAAAGACAAATCACATTACGTAGAGGATCGACCTAACATGTTTCAAACTATTGATCGGTGGTTAAGTGAGGCAGGCATGAATACGACTCGGCCACGTAAATATTGAGAGGAGTTTAAAAAAAAAAAAAAAAACCAAGTGCAACTGTGCAAACGATGCCTTTTGTCTTCCTTGCGTCGTTGATGAGAGTCTCCTAACTAATCAGTTTCCTAATCCACTATTTTATTCGGCCTCAGCAAACGGGATAATTTTCTCATTAAACTAATGTTTTGACATGGTTTTAAACATGTCCACTTGGAATTTTACTGACTCGGGGCATGGACCTATCGAGGTTAAAAAAAACACGCTGACTATATTAAAAATATAGATTGAGCTGGTTACTTGATTAACTTAAGGGTAATGCAGTGAAAACTCGACTATCAATTTATTAATTAATTTTTTTAATATAATTAATTTGATTTTTTTTAAAAGAATTTGATATCAATCCAAATTTATTATCAACTAATCTAAGGTATGGACTTGTCAAGATTATGACAAAAATAATACAAAAACATGATTGATTATTGATTATGTTAAAAATATAGTTTAACTTGGTGACTTGATTAATTCGAGTTTAATGCAGTTAAAACTTGATGATTAACATATTTATTTATTTTTTTAAAATATTGATTTAACTTTTTTTTATATAAAAAACAAAATTAGTATTGATCCATATTAATTCTTTTATACATTGCTTGAATCTTGTCCCATATCAAGTTTTAATATTATGATTTTGATAATTTTTTAAATAAATAAAAAAAAATACAAATTAAAATAGAAGATTGATACATATCAAAGATAAAATATATTGTGATTTGTTTTTTTTTTTAATAATTATCTTAGTTATATAAGTCATGCTACTGATTTAGTAGATTAATTGAATTGACTTAGATTTTTTTTTGTTATTTTTTTATGGTTATTTAAGTCTTGTAATCCAAATTGCGGGTTTAATATGATAACTCGAGTTGTTTTTTTATGTATTTTCTATGAAGTTATCCTGGTTTTATAACTCATATCACGAGTTAACTGTGCAAACACAACTTGTATATTATGTATTTTTTAATTTTATTAGCAAACACAACTTGTATATTTTGTATTTTTTAATTTTATTATTTAATATTAAATTGGTTGAAAAATGAGTTTTATAATAATATTATTTTAAAATTTTTTAATAAAAATCTAATTATTATTTTAATTTTTTTAAATAAAATTTATTAGATTTTTATGAGGTTAATTTAAAATTATTGATTGAATGACAAATCAACCCGAATTTTTAATTAAATAATACAAGGCCAACCTTTTTGTTTTATAAAACTTAAAACAATGAGTTAAATTTAAAATTAATCTAATTCTAGAACCCATCAAATCAAGCTGTGATTTAGCAACAGTGCTTGAGATGCTAAATATAATTATTAAATCTAGTTTTAGAGTTGATTCGGTTGAATTCGAATTTTATGAATTAATTTAAAAAAATTAAATAAAAAATAAAAAAACTTAATGATTTTTTTAAAATTTTAGATTTATATTTGAGGTAGATTTCCATGGTGGCTAGAAGTTTGCCCCTCCAATAAGAGACACCTTGGCCTATGATCCCATCAAAGGAGTTTTCACAAGTGACAGCTTGATGGACGTTTGACAGACTTTCTTGATAACTAAAACCAAATTCAAGCTACTCCAAGTCAAGCAATTATTGAAAATCTAAAAGTAGCTGTTGGACATGTGAATTCATAAGCACAAATGAAATAAAAACTACATTAAAAAAAATATTAATGTAAATATAGATTATATATATTATAAATAATAAAATTTAAAAGCATATATATATATATATTTTATTAAAAATATTATATTAAATAAATTGAAGTATTTAAATTAATTTTTTAATTTGACATTAAAAAATATAAATTTTTTAGAAAAATAAAATATACATACTAGTAGATTTTAAATTCCATGTTAAAAAATACATCCGGTCTTGCCTGGGTTTAATTTAAATACCAGAGTGAAATCACAGGTAGGGTGTTGATCGCAGCGGACAAAGGCCGACCAAAACTTTACTTGGACCACAACGCTCGCTACTCAGACTTGAGCCAGAGGCATTCAGTTTATGGCCTCCGCAGCCAATCTTTCAAGCAATTCGGCTACGTGAATTGCTTTAATCTACTATTCTCTAGCCAATAAATCCTTAGCTTTCATGATCAAGCTATAGATCTCATCCATATTAATCTTCTCCCTTGCAATAAGATCTATCGTAACCGAAGAATCCAATTCCATAATTAATCCTCTTATCTAATTAATAAAGATAAAAAAATAAATGAAAAACATTCTAGCATATAAATAAAAATACTATTAGCTAGAATAGTATTTTTATAATTTTGTTTTTTTCATCAAAAAAATTTAACACTTATCATTGAGGACATTAAAATCTTTTCATAAAGTCTATTATTTATTACCAAATTAACCGGGAATAAACATGCTTTTTTTTTAATTAAAAAAAACATAATAAAACTATCAAAATACCATTAAAAAATAAAAGAATTAAAAAGCATGAATTTTTTTTATATATATTTTTACAATGATTGTTTTATTATTTTTGGGTCAGCTAAGCGATAATTTGGTATTTGAACATATATAAAAAATAAAAAAAAACATATAATGAAGAAACCAAAAAACTCTTAAAAGCAAAACTTTAAAAATTGGTGTCAAGGAGTTTTTTTATCTTTTCACAAATGGTTTTTTTCATTATTATTAGGTTATCTTAGAGGTAATTTGATATTTGACTAAAAATAAAACTAATAAAAAAAAATATAGGTATTTATGGCTCACTCACCGATGCATGGAAAGTGCCATCACATCTTGCGCTTGCGCATGCGACACCTCTAGACATAAAAAATACCCTTCCATTATGTTATTGGAAATACCACCATATTATTTTTCTATTGGTTGGACATGTGTGGGCTTTGATGTGGTGGTATGTTGCTAGTGTGTTTTTGTTTTTGTTTTTTTTTTCTTTTTTATTTTTTGAAAATTATAATTTGATCTTTTTTGTTGTTTGTATTTTAACTTCATTCCTTATTATTTTGATTTTTAATTTTTAATTTTTGTTTCTTTTGTAATTTTTTTCATTTTTTTCCTTGAATTCCAATTTGTCATATATTTTTTTCAATTTAGTCCCCATTCTTTTATTTATTTTTGTTTTTTTTGTTAAATTGATTTCTCTTTTCAATTTCACCTTTCAATAAAAAACTTGTTTGTATTTATAATTTCAATTTTAATCCTCATTCTTTTTATTTTTTATCCTTTTATTAAATTGATTTTTCCTTTTAATTTCACCTTTCAATCAAATATAAAATTTATTTTGTATTTGAGTTTTAATCTTTATGCTTTAAATTTTTATTTAAATCATTTCACTTTGCATGTAATATGTTAAAGAACTGATTTATTCCCAATCAATATCATAATAATAAATGGATTAGAAAAAAATATTTTTTCTCTCAATAGCTAGTTAAATTATTTTGTTTGAGAATAACAAAATGATCATTTTACTATTTTAATTAACAATAAATTGTGTCATGGTGCACAATGAAAAATTATTCTTTTTAGTTTTTTTTAATTATAATAAAATAAAAGTTCTAGTTCTAATAAATGAAAAGAGTCATGTATTGTATTGTTAAAGAATCAGTTCAACTTTGCTTAATCATTAAGTCTCTAAATTTTAAAGAACTAGTTTAACTAAATAACTTGTCCTTTTCTTTAGGCATATAGAACTAAATGCTTCCCATGATTTGTTCAATAAGAAGAAATGACATGATTGTTATTTAATGATCCTCTTATAAATTTATGTGGCCCTCGTGTTGTTTGTATATATTAAAAAAGATTAACAACTTTATGAAAAAAGCAACTTCTGCTAATTTTGTTTTTGCTATTACTTTATTTTTTTGGTTTTCATGCATTTGAAGATAGTTCTTGGTTTTGTTTTGCATCCACGGTTGTTGAGTGAGGCTACAACTGCTGGTTTATTACCATTAGGTTGGTCTTTTCATCATACTAGTGTATTCAAGAGCTATCTTTTGCAGCTCTTCTGATATTGATGTCACTTCATTTATTTTTTCTTATAATTGGATCATTTTTTTTTCTATTGGTGTGTTTATAGATTTAGAGTACTTTGTGTCATGCATGCTTTGTTATCAAGCATGGATAGGGTATGGGTGTTGATGAAGTTTAGATCTTGACTTTAAAATTTTGTTTGTTGCCTGGGTCAGGGGTTAACATGTTCTTTTTTTGGATTGTGGTTGAATCCTTCATTGGTTTGTTATGTGCTTTTAGGTTGTTTTTATGTTATCTAAACTAATGTCACCTAATAATGTAAAAGACATTTGGGGCATTGCAATGTCTTAAGAAAATATAGGGAGCAGGTACGAGAATATTATCTTCTTCTCATAGAGTTTTCAAGTATTTATGCAATGACTACAATTAAACAAAGAAACTAACTAGTCATATCAAACACTAAAATAAACAAGTTCATAACATAATCTCCACAAATATTAATGTGTTATAGTTGTATTTTTTTTTTAAATTTCTTTTAGTGCTCTAAATTTACAGCACTAAAAGATACTTGGTGGAGTAATTTGTATACTTAAACATTTATTAATGCTAATAGCAGTTTGTATGATATCAATATATGACGTCGCTTGGTGGCTCTAGATGTTTTTATTACTAAAAAAAATATTATTGGGGAAAGAGAGAATTTATTGGAGTCGTTATTTAGTAATTTAAGGGGACTAGAAATAAAAAAAATTAGATATTGGCTTCAGAGATTCAAGTATTGTGTTAGTTATAATTAAGAGAAGTTAAACATCACCCTTAAATCATCATTTCAAGTGAAAGGTTATCCTTACTTATGCTTTTTTATTTTATTCAAATGCTGTAATATTTTGAGCTTATTTGAAATTTATTTTTTTAAGAGGGTTAATGATGCGATCCAACCATCAAAGGATCCATTCGAAGTTCTAGTTGGTCCAGTTACTAAGCTTAGGGCTAAGAAGTTCAAAGAAGTTTTCAATGGACTTCTTCAAGATACATGAGCTAAGGTGGACTTCAAGAGGATTTGTAATAATAACAAGCAAGTCTTGATTGATCTGATTCATGTTCAAGAGGGGCTTGTTAGTGGAACCAAAACCATTAGACAATGATTGAGAGAAGACTAGATTCGGGCAGTTTGACCTTTTGTTACTTTTTGGGTCACAACTAAAGATACGAATAGAATTTTGATGTGATTTTAGTTGGGATGGAAACTAGACCTCCATACCTTTCCAACGGTATATGACAAGCCGTCTAATTCATTAAGATGAGAGAGAACTATCAGTTTTAAGTTGGGCTTTTGATGTTATCAAACAGAATACAGACACAACAAACTTGTCTTATTTAATTAGTTGGGTTGTCAAAATTTATTTATTTTGAGAGGAGACATTTTATTTGGGTCTTAGACTTGCTTATTTTGTTACTTTAATTAGTTTGGGTTAGTTATAGTTTGGGTCAATTATTATTTAAATTGGACTTATATGAGACCCATTAGGGAAACTAGAGTTTTGGCTTAAAGTTTAAATACTCTTTAGGAATAATTTTAGAGCAGAATTTTGATGATATTTTTAGCATTGTAGCCAACTTTTGGCTGCTTAATCTTGGTTCTTGATTAAACTTTCAACTTTTCAAAGAATTGATTATTCTTTGTTATGAATTTATACTTCTTTTGCTCATCTTCAGGTGTAATTGTTGTGATCTAGTTGATTTATAGTTTTGTTACCTTGGAGCAAGTCTTTCATTGTGATAAGCTCACTCAAATCTTAATAAACTTGGATTTGATTGATATTGGGGTTGTGAATTCCATTAAATTTCTTTAGGGTTTGTATTAGTTAACATTGATCCCTAAAATTAGAAGACTCGTCAAAAAATGACATCAGTCTCTAAAATCAGGAGACTTGTCGAAATGTTGATGTTTAAGCCTAAAAAGAAGAACTTTGTCCAAGTTGTAAAAAGAAATAATTGACATATTCCATATTTGTTTTTAAACTTTTGACATCGATTCTTCTTGTTTTTTCAAAAGAAACGTGTCGTCAAATAACATAACGTTCTTTCCTAAAAAGGAAGATTACATTAAAATTGCTAAAAATTGGCATAACCTATATTTGAGAATTAGGCTTTGGAACTATGCATAATGACGGGACAAACTAGATGTTAGACCTGTGTTGTCATTCTTCTTTATATTTATTTCAGGTATTTTATAAAATACAAAGAAAATTTTACAAATACTTGTATAAACAAACAAATAAAATACCCCTAAAAGTCTTCAAAATTACTTGAGTGCCACTATATAGGAAAAAGACCAAAATGCCTTTGAACTTCTCTGGGAAACTACTAAAATAACCATGGTGGCGTGTATAGCTCATGACGGACATTGTTGGAGGGGGTGAAATTCTTCAGCAAGATTATAAACAAATAAGGGCAATTCTAGTAGATCTCGATGAGATGATTCTAATGATGGTGGTTGTATTGCCCCTTAAAAGTTGAGGAGAGAGAATCAATGGCTTGAAGCTTGGGGTGACCGAAGCTTTTATGGCCTTATTCCAGCAAGATACTCAGTCAAAGATGATTAAGATCACTTGGGGTTTGCTTGCAAGGAACCTTTCTGTGGTGGTCCAGTGACTTGATATGGTTGGAGTTGTGAGATCTTAAAAGAGAGAGAGTCTAAGGAAAGCTATAGTGTGAATGTAAGTATAACACTTTAGTGCACTAGAAGGTTGTAGACCATTTAATCATATATGGATCGATCAGTGGCTATGGTTGGATTGATCTAAAACTTGATAAGACGATCTTGATTGAAGGATTTTTTCTTCGGTGTGATAAGATGCATTAGATGTTTGGTGTACTTGATAATATGACAATATAGGATTAAAGGACAGGTTTTGTTTAGGGTTGAGATAGATTTGAGTTTTACTCTAGTATGGTAAGCTATATTAGATTAGATCCAATTAAAGGTTCAAAACTAATACTATAGTATTAGATCTAACAATTAATATATTTTTGATATTTTTTGAATTGTTTTGAAGTCAATCTCTTACTAGCGTGAAAAAAATCTAAAATAAAACATAAACAATTATTATCATTCCTATTAACATTTCTTCTCTTTCTTTTTTGCAAACTTTTTAATGACTTTTATAGCTAGTGGTGAGAGACGTGATATTTATGTCCAGGAAACATGGCAAGAGACATGGAGTTGTCATGAAGAAAATTTTCATTATCACCAACTACTTTGTAAAAAAAAAACTTATACATTATTAATTTTGTTATATATATATACGGGCAAAACTAAAAACTCAAATTAGTATTAGAAAAAGCCTGTTTCAACCGCTAAAAATCAAAGTTGAGTCCCGAGAATCTCTTTCTGTCTTGGCTGGAGTTTTTTCCCTCTCTGACCACTGCTAGCACCACCTCACCATTGTAGCAATGGCATTCCAGCTTTCAATTTGATAAAAAAAAATCTCTAAGTTACTAGTCTGGATCCGTCTCCATGGGCTTCCTTTTCCTCTTTAGTCAAAGAAAAGTCTAAGTCTGGTTGTTAGCATGGTAGGTCGTCCTCTCTCTTATGATGCATAATCTTATAGGTGCATTAGACTGGAATATGCTTGACTTTGTGTAGAGATTGATGCTTTCTCTTTTTCATCAAGAAGTTTGAGATAAACAATCTTTTCTCCTCAAAATCGATCACTACTAAAGTTCAATATGAATGAAAACCTCTAGGATGCGAAAAAAAATATAAACTCTTTGGCCACTCTTGCACACTATTGTCTACACCTGACAAGGGCAAGCCCATAACACCAAACTATCAAACTAAGGATTCAATCCAACTTGTAGCCTCTTTCTTAACAACACCTCAAACCACAAATGGTCAATCTAGTGTTCTCAACACAACCATGCAACCTCCCCACCATAGTTTAAACTGCGATCCTTCCTCCCCTGATTGATCACAATTTAAACATACAGACTCATTCATCCTATATACCCCTAACCCCTTTATACAGAACACAACCTATATCTTATAAAAACTTCTAGAGCATCTGATTATGAATTAGAGCATGACTCAAGTACTGATCTTTTTCCTATTGAATAAAACATCTTACTACTAATTGTTATCATAACTTGCTTTGAGAGCAAGATGGATCTTCTCTAAAGCTAAAGTGACACCTCATCTACAATATAAGAGGTGTCCATTGAGGCCTCTTCAACTTAGCCCCCTTTAAATGAGCAATATGATACTTCCCTTTCTCCTTCTCCAAAGATAGTTAGGAAAAAAAGAAGAGAAAGAAAATGAAAAAAAGATCAAGGGCCTCTAATCTCTTTAATTCTTCCTCTTTACCCAATTAAATAAGTGTTCTACTTAGGCAGTTGGAATATACATGGTCTTAACAATTTGCACAAATAAAAATTTATCTATGATTAGACTTTTAAACACCACCTTGATATTATTGGTTTAATTGAAAAAACAATTACACCTCATAACATGACTTCAGTTGAGTCGGGCTTAGCTCTCCCCTCTTGGCATTTTATATCCAATGGGAGTACTTTTGCTAATTGTAGGATCTTGGTAAGGTGGAACCCTTTCAAGCTCAACCTCACCTATGTTTATTGCTTTCAATAATAGATTACTTGTGATATTGCTCCCATCTCAAAAAACTCAACCCTCAGATTAACCTTTATCTATGACCTCAACAATCCTACTGAAAAAGAGTCTCTATGGAAATTACATTTGCCAAAGAAGTTCTCCCTCTTCCACCACTCCATAGATCCTAATAGGAGATTTCAATGCCATCATATCATCTGTAGATAGGTTAGGAGGAGACAATGATTGGTATAGTCATCAAAATGACTTTGGTAACTATATCTATATGCTGCTCTTCTTCAGATCCTTTATACAATCCAAAAAAATGTTTGATTGGATGTTTGACAATCAAGCCCTCTTTGATAAATGGCCAACAACTCACTTAGAATTTTTACCAAGAGACCAATTAGACCATAGTGCTGTGGTCCTTCAGCTTAGAACTCATCGGCTCAATTAATGCCCTCTATTTAAATTCTTGAATCTATGGGCAGATCGTGAAGACTTCATTTTCAGAATTACCACCATATAACATACTCCAATCAATAACAACCCTATGTACCAATTTATAATAAAGCTTTGTTCGGTAAAGACAAAGCTGAAAACTTTACACTGTTGACACTCTAGTCATATCTCTAATTGGGTGATTCTAGCCAAAGATGAATGGAATATAACTTGACACGACTAAAAGATTGATGTCTTCTCTCAAGCGCAGGAGTGTCGAAGTAATAAATAACCCGACAAGACCGGGGTCGAACCACAAGGAAGTCAATTGTATAAATTATAGATAACAATAATACAATAACAACAACAATAATAATAGTAATAACAACAACAACAACAACAATAATAATAATAAAGAAAAAAAAGGAGAAGGAGAAGAAGAAGATGAGAACTTTGAGATGGAATATTAATGTAAGGATTAAACAATGATAATAACAAATGTCAAGGTTAGAGGTTCCACTAATGGTATGTCAAACAAGTATAGTATAAACTCTTATTATTCAATTGGAAACCACACACAAAGGAGGTTTCAATCAGAGTATAGATTGTTAACATGATTAAATTAGTCATCTTATTCAATTAATGCTAATACTTGTAAATCTCGTCAAGCATTCATGATTATAACTTATGTTAACAACAAATCAAGTTCCTTTCATAGCTCAGGTGTCGGTTATACCATACAGTATGGGCTATGAAAGCGCCAAGCATTTGTTGTACCAAGTTGTATACAACATAAATCAAGATTAGTCATTTAACAAGCAAAGTATTAAAGAGTGAACAAGATAACAAATACAAAACATGTTAGTATCAAACATTAAAGTCCATATTGAGTTTACACTATACTTATTCTTACACCATTAGTGTAACCTTTTCCCCTTGACATAATAAACTTAGCTAGACATAATGAAAGAAAGAAAAATAAATAAACAAAATAAAAACATAAATAAGATAAAAGTTAGCTAAGTAAATGAGAGGAAATGAAAGGCATAAACTTGATATTAATGAAAGTAAAGCATAAACATTACAAAAAATACAAAGAGAGAAAGCAAGAGCATGATCTTGATCTGGAAACCAAAATGTCTAAATGCATGGCAAATGCCTCCTTTTATAGGCCAAAATTAGGAACTATTGATTTGATGACTAATTGATGAGTGGGTGACCAACTCTTGATTTGATGACAATCCTTATCTTCTCTGGTCTGCCCAAAACGTCATTGATAACGTCAAAATTAGAGCCACTTGAAACATGAAAGTTGTAGGAAATTGTCTCAGCTTTCTTGTGTAAAACTTTCAGCTCATTTGGACTTCTAGAACTCTAGATATGGGCCAAATACTGGACAATGCTCGGGTTCGAAGACGGATTCGGGTTTCGTTGTTGCTACATGTTCAACTTGAAAATGGTCTTTTTAGATCTTGGGCTCCATATGAAAGTTGTAGGCCTATGTCTTACCTTTCCATTCATATAAAATAGACCTAAATCTGAGATCTACAGCTCTAGATATGACCCAATTACCTAACAGTATTCCGGTATGGACTGCACCGACATCTCTTTTCTAAGTTTGGTCATCTATTTGCCTTTGCAATTTAAGTTCTTAAAGTCATCAATCAATCTTTTCATTTATGTGATAGTCCTGCATTTAAAATGAACATTTACTATAAATTAAAGGTATCTTATATTATTAGATATATTATTATAAAACATGCTTTAGTTAAGGAGTTATTGATACTTCAAGTGCAAAATGATGATATAAAACCATGATAAAAATGCACTTTTAAGTACTAATCACACCCCCAACCAGCTTATTACTAGTCCCTAATAATCAAAGCATTAAAATAGAACTTTTTTTTGCAAATTTCACAAAACAAGGTATTCATTATTCAACTTCCATTAATTTATCCATATAAACAAACTCTCATTAAATTTATATATCTGCTCAATACCTCCTAACAAGATATTAATAAACTTTTCTTTTATGCTCAATATATCAACACATAATTATAGGGCTTTTCTTGAAAGAATTTTTTTTTTTGTTCTAATGTTTAAGGTTAACTTCCTTGGGTTGGGATTACTATTTTTGTCTTTTTTTTGTCTCCTTTCTTTTTTTTTTTAACTCTATATACATATACTTTAAAATCATCATGCATCTTTAACCCATGTAACGAGCTTTCAGCTAATGACTCCCATACCAGTTAGTCTTAGGGTATTAGGTGTTAAGACACCCCTACGAGCTTAGTAACTCGGGTCGCAGATACTGATATGTAGATAGTGCAATGTTTGATTCCCTTAAGCTTTTCTCCTCAACCCATGTAACAAGCGTTGGGCCAATAACTCCCAAGTCAGTTGACTTTAGGGTATTAGGTGTTAAAACACCCATTCGGGCTTAATTGCTTAGGTTAGGGAGGCTACGAAACCAAACTTATCTACATTTTTATTATCATCATTTTTTTTCTTTTTTTTTCTTTTTCTTTTTTAATTATATACAATCCCTTTCCCTTAGTTGTTACCTTTAACAAAAGAACATAAATAATGTAATAATCCAATATGCAACCCACAATCATATGTTAAAGTGTGTGTGTGTGTAAAGTAAGGTTTAATAATATATGTTAAATAAGTATATGAGCAGAATTAAGTGGAAACAGTACGAGAGTTTGTAAACCTGAATATTTCAGGAAGTATTATAATAGAACTTGTTAAGAATGATTACTAAGATGCGTCTCAAGAGTCACTTTAACAAAAGAGCTCCTTTACTCTGCCATCCTAGTAACAACAATTATGCACATGCTTTATGAAATGAATAACAATTTTTTTTTTTATCAACTACTACCCTCCCCCCCAACCAAAACGAGACATTGTCCTCAATGATTTAAGGTAGAAAGATAGAGTATAGAAGATATCACCTGAAATAACGAACACTGACAAAACCTGAAACACACTGAAACAAAAATAAGAAATAACAAAACACAATAATAAAACCAAAAGACACAAAAATTCACAAATGAAGGCTCAAATCCAATCTAAGCTTTTTACGGCTTTCCTTAGATGACCAATTTATGCGACTCATAGAAGGATCAATCACAGGAATGAAAGATTGTAGTTGGTCAATCAATTGTTCAGCAGTAGCAGCAGAGATTATGATTTGTCGTGCAGAAGATGTTAGAAATTCCTGTTCCACAGCATGATCAAGAAAAGACAACAATTTATCATAATAACCATTAACATTTAACAAACCTATGGGTTTATGGTGAATGTGCAGTTGAGCCCAAGAGGAAATATGAAAGATCTCTTCAAATGTGCCTAGACCACCTGGTAAAGCAATGAAGGCATCAGCATGGTTAAACATTGCATTCATTCGAGCTGACATTGTGGAGACCTGAAGTTCCTCTCCAATTGTTTTTCCAATGATGTCCCCTTGTGCCAAAGCTTCAGGGACGACTCCTAAAACTTGACTACCTCCTAAAAATGCAGCTATTGACACACCTCCCATTAACCCAAGACTGCCTCCCCCATACACTAAATGAATCTTTCTCTCAGCTAGCACCTGACCAAGATGATTTGCTGATTCTAAAAACTCCTTTTCTTTCCCAGGACTAGATCCACCGAAAACACAAATATTTCTTATTTGATGACCTGAGGAACTTGCCATTTCTACACACTTATGTATTTGTTGAATGTATGGGTTGAGTAGAAATGAAAGGAAGGAAGAGAGGGTTTTATATATGAGAAATGAGAAAGGCAATCATAACACCTATATGTAGGCCAGCTGGAGTCTCACACTCTCTTTCTCTCTTTTTATTTATTTATTTATTTACTTTTTGAAAAAGCATGTGTATGTACAGGTAGTTGTGATTCTGGCTCACATCTTCCCTTGGTTTTACGTCCAAGAACGGCTTAAACGCCCTCTATGGGTTAGGGATAGGCTTCCCATCCAGTTTTCTTAAACACTGGCAAATAGGGTCTTTTTTAGTCAGATTCCCAAGACTAAGTCGATCATGTTCTTTATGAAATAGTGGCCATAAATCATGAATTACACGATGCACATCTCCACTAGGATGCGTCTCAAGAGTCAATAAAAGATTATCTAAAGACTCCTTACTCAGGCCATCCTTAATGAATTGTATTTTATCTTCACGGTTTATAGATACCATTCCTAAAGAACGACATTGTGTATTACAAGTCCATTTAGCACATCGATGACAGACTTTCAGTCGTTTTGCACGACGTTTCTTTGCAAAAGTGCTTTTACCTGTTCCAGGCATGTGTGAAATGAAGGAGTTAGAGGACTCACCTGATAATCAGACCTTTGCTTCAATCAACCAGTGAATATCTTCAGGAATTCTATGATTCATTAACAACCTCAATCTTGCACATCTAGCATGGTAAATTTTTGTAATCGCATTCTGAGGCAGAGCGGGAAAATACTTTTTTCAATTTTTCAAGATTAGTGTCCATTTTCAAATGAGAATTAGAAGAGAGATTCAAAGAATTGCACAAATATATACACAGATATCAGTTATTGTGGGAAACTGAAAGAACCGACTTAAGTCACGGAGTACCGTTGTCCGCCATTTGAAAAGGATTGATTATGACTTTAAGAACTTAAATTGCAAGGGCAAAGAGATGACCAAAATTAGAAAAGAGAAGTCGGTGCAATCTAAATTAGAACATTGTTGGTTAATTAGGTCATATCTAGAGCTATGGATCTTAGATTTAGGTCTACTTTATATGGATGGAAAGGTAAGACATATGCCTAAAACTTTCATATGGAGCCCAAGATCTAAAAAGGCTATTTTGAAGTCCAAATTATTGCAACAACAAAGAAGTCCGAAGCTGTCCTCCAACCCAAGTACTATTTAGTATTTTGGCCATATCTGGAGTTCTAGAAGTCCAAATGAGCTGAATGTTTTACACAAGACAGCTGAGACAATTGCCTACAACTTTCATGTTTTTAAGTGGCTCCAATTTTGACGTTATCAATGATGTTTTGGGCAGACAAGAGAAGATAAGAATTGTCACCACGTCAAGAGTTGACCACCCACTTATTAATTAGTTATCAAATCAATAGTTCCCAATTTTGGCCTATAAAAGGAGGCATTTGCCATGCATTTAGGGATCTTGGTGTCCAGATCAAGATCATGCTCTTGCTTTCTCTCTTTGTATTTTTTATAATGTTTATGCTTTGCTTTCATTAATATTAAGTTTATGCCTTTCATTTGCTTTCCTTTACTTAGTTAACTTTTATGTTCTTATTTTGTTTATCTATTTTTCTTTCTTTCATTATGTCTAGCTAAGTTAATTATGTCAAGGTGAAAAGGTTACACTAATGGTGTAAGAATAAGTATAATGTAAACTTAATATGGACTTTAATGTTTGATACTAACATGTTTTTGTGGTTCGACCCCGGTCTTGCCGGGGTATTTATTACTTCGACACTCCTGCACTTGGGAGAAGACATCAATCTTTTAGTCGTGTCAAGTTTTTGGCGCCGTTGCCGAGGAGGCAAGTTCTTGTACAAATTATAGTATTTATTTTATTTTCTCTTTTCACTTTTCTTGTATATAACTTTGTTTCTTTTCTTTTGTTTCTTTTTATTTTGTTTTCCTTGTTTTCTTCTTCCTTTTATTTTATTCCTACACGTGCATGAGAGTGTGGTCACGTACATCAAGTGGTAGACTTTATAGGATATCCTCAACATTTTCAGAAAATATGGCCGAAGAAGATAATCAATCAATTCATAATGAGAATAATGAGAATAATCGTGTCAGAACACTTAGAGACCATATGAATCCCACAAGAAGAAGTGCACCATCATGCATAGTTTTTTCTCCCGATGCATCTCATTTTAATTTTAAACCAGGTATTATTCAACTTTTACCTTTTTTCATGGCTTAGAATTGGAAAATCCATACTTGCATTTAAGGGAATTTGAAGAGGTCTGCAACACATATAATAATTTAAATTGTAGCATGAACAACATCAGATTAAAGCTTTTTCCTTTTTCATTAAAAGATAAAGCTAAAACATGGCTACAAAATTTAAGACTAGGATCCATTCGTGCTTGGGATGAAACGCAACAACAGTTTTTGATGAAGTTTTTCCCATCTCACAAAACAAACTCTTTCAAAAGACAAATCACTACTTTCACTCAAAAACCAGGAGAAACATTTTACCAATGTTGGGATATATATCGAGACTTGTTTAGTACTTGCCCTCATCATGGTTTTGAAACATGAAGATTGGTTTCATATTTTTATGAAGGGTTAACACCTAGAGATAGGCAAATGGTTGAATTGATGTGCAATGGAACTTTTGAAGATAAAGACCCTGATGAAGCAATGGAGTACTTAGACTTGTTAGCTGAAAATGCTCAAAATTAGGACACCGCGGGTACTTATGAGGCACCGAGTAAAACTCAACCTCATACATCTAGTGGAGGTATGTACAACCTTAGGGAAGATCAAGACCTTCAAGCCAAGTTTGCATCTTTAGCTAGAAAAGTCGAGGCACTAGAATTGAAAAAGAGTGGTCAATTAAAATCTGTTGAAAACATTGTCTGTCAAATCTGTGAAACAAATGACCACTCAACCAGTAACTGTCCAACCTTGCCTTCTTTTAAGGAATGTCTCCATGAAGAAGCCCATGCTTTAAACAGTTTCCAAAGGGCCAACCACAACCCATACTCGCAAACATACAACCCTCGTTGGAGAAATTACCTAAATTTCAGTTGGAAGAGTGAGAACAACAATGCACAAACTTCACAACCACCGTTTCAAGCACAAAACTTCACAACCACCGTTTCAAGCACACCATAATTTCCACAATTCTCATGGATATGCACCTCCTTATGCTCCACCTTCTAGAAGAAATCTTGAGGAAACATTGCATGCATTCATTGAAAAGCAAGAGACAATCAATACTCAACTTGCTCAAAACATGACAGATTTTAAAGATACTCTTGCAAAATTAACATACGCTCTCAGTTTCCAAGAGAAAGGTAAGTTTCCATCTCAACCACAACAAAATCCTAAGTGGCAATACAATGCAAATACAAGTAGTTCCGGAAGCCAACACATGGATCAAGTCAAATCAGTCACTACTCTGCGCAGTGGTAAGGTTATTGAAAAACCCTCTCTTGAACCTTATGAGAAAGATGATGAGTCAATCTCTAAGGGTAAGGAAGGGGTTGAATTTGAAAATTGCAAAGGAAAGACTGATTCTCCGCCAGCACTTCCACTTCCTCAAGCCATGACCAAACAAAGGAAAGTCAATCACAACTCTGAAATTTTTAAAATTTTCAAACAGGTAAGGATCAATATACCTTTGCTGGATGCTATTAAACAGGTTCCTTCCTATGCTAAATTTTTGAAAGATCTATGCACTATGAAGAGGAAACTGAATGTGAAAAAGAAAGTCTTTCTAGCCAAACAAGTAAGTGCTATTCTTCAAAACAATAATGCTTTGAAATATAAAGACCCTGGTTGTCCTACAATTTCTTTCTTTATTGGAGAGCATAAAATTGAAAGAGCCTTACTTGATCTCGGTGCTAGTGTGAATTTACTTCCATATTCAGTTTTTTAGAGTCTCAATCTAGGTGAGTTAAAACCAACTTCTAGAACTCTTTTACTTGCTGATAGATCTATAAAAGTGCCTAAAGGAATAATGATTAGTACTTAAAAGTGCATTTTTATCATGGTTTTATATCATCATTTTGCACTTGAAGTATCAATAACTCCTTAACTAAAGCATGTTTTACAATAATATATCTAATAATATAAGATACCTTTAATTTGTGGTAAATGTTCATTTTAAATACAGGCCTATCACATAAATAAAAGGATTGATTGATGACTTTAAGGACTTAAATTGCAAGGATA
>NW_011501843.1:0-31370 GCF_000495115.2 Populus euphratica | reverse complement strand
CATGAAAGTTGTAGCCAATTGTCTCAGCTATCTTGTGTAAAACATTCAGCTCATTTAGACTTCTAGAACTCCAGATATGGCCAAAATACCAAATAGTGCTCGGGCTGGAGGACAGATTCGGGCTTCTTTGTTGTTGCTACAATTTGGACTTGCAAATGACCTTTCTAGATCTTGGGCTCCGTATGAAAGTTGTAGGCCTATGTCGTACCTTTCCATCCATATAAAGTGGACCTAAATCTGAGATCTACAACTTTAGATACGATCTAATTACCGAACAGTGTTCCGGTATGGACTACACTGACATCTCTTTTCGGAGTTTAGCCATCTCTTTGTCCTTTCAATTTCAATTCTTAAATTCATCAATCAATCCTTTCATTTATGTGATAGGCCTGCATTAAAAATAGACATTTACCACAAATTATAGGTATCTTATATTATTAGATACATTATTATAAAACATGTTTTAGTTAAGGAGTTATTGATACTTCAAGTGCAAAATGATGATATAAAACCTTGATAAAAATGCACTTTTAAGTACTAATCAAGATCCAACCAAATAAGACCTAAACTTGTCCAATACAAAGACCACAGGTAAGAGTTCTTTTTCAGTTGTAGTGTAATTCAATTGAACATCATTCAAAGTCTTGCTAACATAATAAATGACATGAGGTTTCTTGTCTTTTTTTTGCCCTAAAACAGCCCCAACTGCAAAATCACTAGCATCACATATCAGTTTAAATGGTAAGGACTAATCAGGAGGTTGCATGATTGGTGTAGTGGTCAACAACCCTTTAAGCTTTTCAAAAGCTTTTTGACATTTTAATGTCCAATCAAATTGGACATCTTGTGACAACAAGTTACACAATGGTTTGGCAATGGTACTAAAAGAATGAATGAATCTTCGATAAAACCCAGCATGTCCTAAAAAGGATCTCACATCTTTCGCAGTCTTAGGGGTAGTTAATTTTTGAATGACTTCCACTTTTGACTTATCTACCTATATCCCTTTTGAAGAGACAATGTGACCTAAAACAATGCCATATATCACCATAAAATGACACTTCTCCCAATTGAGTACAAGATTGCTCTCTTCACACCTTTCAAGAACTTTTTCTAAATGCATTAGACACAACTCATAAGAATCCCCATAAACCGAAAAATCATCCATGAAAACTTCCAAAAAAATTTCCACCATGTCACTAAGGATACTCATCATACACCTTTGAAAAGTGGCTAGTGCATTACACAAACCAAAAGGCATTCTTCTATAAGCATAGGTACCAAAAAGACAAGTGAAAGTGGTTTTTTCTATGTGTACATAAAAGAGGGCTAATTCCTTTCAAATTAGTAATTTTCCACCCAATTGCTTTCTTATGTTTTCTCACCACTCTCAAAAGTTTTTGTTCTTGCTCTATGCTAAGATTTAATGAGATCACAATAGGATATGATTCATCTTCCCCTAGAAATGCATGCTTAAAATCACTCGGTAAAGGCTTCCTTTCTGGTTTATAAGGCTGGACAAGAGATGCCTCAACTTTCACTTGGGGTGAAATCAAAGGCTCAAACGATGGAGTCCATTGACCTATTGACATAATAGGCATTGGATCTAGATAAGTCTCGAGTTCTCTTACTTCCTCATCAACACATTCCAAAGAACAAAATCTTTCATCATGAATTAAAGTTCTCTTTAATGGATCCTTAATCCACACTCTCTCAAAGTGTTCTTGACAAACTGTTTGGATCAAATCTACCCCTCTAATGTCCTCATGTTCCCCAATTTGTTTAGAGACATTGAATATGTTCATCTCCACAGTCATATTCCCAAAAGACAATTTCATCACCCCATTCCTACAGTTAATTAAGGCATTGGATGTAGCTAGGAAAGGTCTCCCTAAGATGACTCGGATGGGAGCATTAGAACCTTGAATTGGTACGGTGTCTAACACTACAAAATCAACAGGAAAGTAGAATTTATCTACTTGGACCAACACATCATTAACAATACCCCTGGAAATCTTGATTGACCTATCAGCTAATTGAAGGGTGATTCGAGTAGGCTTGATTTCTCCTAAACCTAATTGTTCGTAAACAGTGTAGGGTATTAAATTCACATCTACTCCTAAATCCAACAAAGCTTGATCTATCTTATGACTGCCAATAATGCATGAAATGGTAGGACAACTAGGATCTTTGTATTTGGGAGGGGTCTTAAACTGGATGATGGCACTAGCATGTTCAGTTAGAAAGGCTCTTTCTTTCACATTCAATCTCTTTTTGACTGTGCATAAATCCTTAAGAAACTTTGCATAAGACGAGACTTGTTTAATTGCATCAAGGAGTGGAATATTGACTTTCACTTGTTTGAACAATTCATAGATTTTTGAGTTCATAAGATCATGTTTAGGTTTCCCTAACCTTCATAGAAATGGTGCTCTTGGAACAAATTCTAAATCACTCACTTTGACTCCAATTTTTCTTGAATCATCTCCTTTCTCACTCATCTCTTTCTCATTTATCTCGCCTTCTTTGTCACTCAAACTCTCATTTGTCACTTGTGTTTTGATTTCCTCTTCACTTTCCCTAGATTTCTCCTCCACAATACCTTTAGGAATCCTAAAACCTATACCTTTGTCAACAATCTTTCCACTTCTAAGGGTAGTGATGGCTTAGACTTGTTCATGGTTTGAAGGTTCACTAAGTGAGGATTCACTCATGTGTACCTGACCTCTAGGATTGGGCATTGGTTGAGCTGGGATTTTTTCCCTTCTCTTAAATGTTTAGTGATTGAGTCAACTTAGTTAGTTGACTTCGAATGTCATCTAAGGTCCTATTAGTCTAGTCTTGGAATTTGTAAGCTTGGTTGTTGATTCCTCCTTGCATTTGTATGAATTGTTGAAGAGTATCCTCTAGGGATCTCTTATGAGGTGGTTGGTATGTGTTATGTGTGGGAGCATAAAATGGTTGGGGTGGAGGTTGAAATGTTTGAGGTACTAAAGAGCCCTCATTTCTCCATCCAAAATTTAGGTGGTTCCTCTATCCAGGATTATAGGTCTCAAAGTAGGGATTACCTACTTGGTTTGGAAATGGCTTTCTAACATTACTTGAATCAGAAGTTTGGCCATATAGCACTTCCTTGAAGGCTGGAATGGTAGGACACTCAGTTGTCCTATGCCCTTTTCTCTCACAAACAACACAACTTTCCTCTTGTTGTTCACTCATGACATGCACTTTTTTAATCTCAAGAGACTCTACTTTCCTAGCCAATGAGGCTAATCTAGCATTGAGGTCATCAGTCTCTTTCAATTGAAACTTCCCACTTGAATGAGAAATGGTGTTTCTAGACTCAACATGAACTGGGAGATTAGTCTCCCATTGCTTTGTGTTTTCAGCCAATTGATCAAAAAAATCAAAGGCCTCACTTGGTTCTTTGTCATAAAACTCACCATTACACATGGTTGACACTAGCTTTTTAAAATCTACGGTAAGAGAGTCATAGAAGAAACTCACTAACCTCCACATCTCAAAATCATGGTAGGGGCATGCATTTAACAAGTCTTTGAACCTTTCCCAAGCTTGGTGAAATGACTCATTTGGACTACAAGAAAAATTCATCATTTGACGTTGTAAGGTTGATGTCCTATGAGTGGGGAAGTATTGTTTCAAAAATTCAGCTTGCATTTCTCTCCATGTACCTATAGACCTAGGACGCAAGGAGTTTAGCCAAAGCTTGGCTTTATCCTTTAGAGAGAATGGGAACGATTTAAGCCGAATAGTTTCTTCAGTGTATGTTCTATCAATAAAAGTATTACATACCTCTTCAAAGTCCTTAATGTGTATATATGGATTTTCAGAATCCATACCATGATATGTGGGAAGAAGTTGGATCATGCCCGGTTTCAAATTGAAAGCTTGTTGGTTCAGAGGCAAGATAATACACGAAGGTGTACTTTGTCTAGCTGGGTGAAGATACTCTCTAAGAGTTCAAAAATTAGGTTGATCATTGAATTGTGGAGGTCCATTACCTTGAACACTCCCTTCATCCTCTACATCTTCAACATTAGCCATGATGAAAATAATAATAATAATAATAATAAGATAACAATTATATGAATATGAAAAGAAAGGAAAAAGAAAAAGAAGATTGCAAATAAAAGTAAATGAAATGTAAAAGATAAAGTAATAGCTCAAAAATAAAAATACAACAAATTAGAAAATTCACACTCCAACTAATAAGCAATATTAACAATAATAAACATTAAAAGATAATTATAACAAGCATGAATAAGGAGGCGGTAATACCAGCCAAGTACTTCAAACAATAAATATAAGAAAAAAAAATTACAATAAAATAACAAAAAATAAAATAAACAAGAGGCGGTAATACCAGCCAAGTGCTTTAAAAAAAACAAAACAACAACAATACAACAAGATAAAATAAAATAAACAAGAGGCGGTAAAACCATCCTTAAAATATAAATAATAAATATTATAAAGTAATTAGAATAAACATTAAAAGAAAAATGGTTGAACCAACCAAAAGCTAACAATTAGTAGTCCATTCCACAGTCCAATTGATTTTTTTTATATGAATTTTTTTTTAGTTTTCCAATAATCAAATCTAAATTTGTTACCTTTGCTTGCTAGCTCCCTAGCAACGGTGCCAAAATTGATTGACTGCTTTTTATGATCGGCTTGTTTTAACTCGCAAGTGCACGAGTGTGCGATGTAGCAATTAACTCGGTAAGATCGAGGTCATATCCATAGAGAGCTAGATCTAGAAAATAAGCTAGGTAACAAAAAAAAACTCAAGAGAAATTAAATTAATAATAACTTGGTTGAAAATAATTGATGGATTTGTATTCAAAGATGAAAACGTATAAATAGATTTTAAATGATAAGAAAAGGTAAGTCTTGGTCCAAATCAATTTTAATGGTGATGTATTGGTGATTCCTTCAAGATATATAAGATAATTCAACCTAATATCAACGATGGTGATATTAGATAGAAATATATTACAATGAAGTTTAAAAGGATGAAGATTGATTATTGCTTAAGAATGAACAAGTACTTTCATATTAAGTAAGACATTGAATCAAGCAATCTCTATACCAAAACTAAAGTTTGTGCATCAAAATTCAAGATTATAACATTACCTAAATGGTTTTTAAAATTTCCTTGCAATAATAAATCATTCATGAAGAAAATGAGAAGATAAACATTAAGATTCATTCATATCTTAAAGAACTCACCTCAACCACCATCATCCTTGATTTAGATCCAAGAAAGAGATTAGCCAACCATGATTATATATAAGAACACTTCAATAAACATGAAATAACTTGAATCAAACTGAAATAATAAGTTTTACAAGCTAAAGAACCGAAATCTATAAAGAAAAACACAACACAATTTCAGTAAAAATTTGAACACAAATCTGATACTAACTTTGGACAGCAATTTAGACCCTCTTAGAAGCCTTTTCTCGAGATGTCTATTGGATACATATTTATAGGAAATTCTGTCACCTTTCCAGATCATTAAAGAACAGCTCATTTGGACACCTGAGTCAAAAGTTATGGGCAAAAACACCAAAAGGTATTCTGAAAAATCAAATCATGACAGCTTTGCAACCACTTTGGTGCACATTTTTCTTCCTCATTTATGAGCTGGCTCTTTCTTCTTTTTGACCCAAAATAATGTAAAAATGTCCCCTCCAGCTTTCCATCCATATGCTTGCCTTCTTCGATTAATGGATTACCCAAAATAAATCAATTGTTATTTATTGTGTGGACATGTAAGATCATGGATTGTGTTTGGGCTGATTTGAAGGTTGATTTGGGGTTGATTTGGGGCTGAATTTAAGCATCAAATAAGTATACAAATGTACCCATTATTTTGGCTAAGATTGACATTGAAACCTTGAGTGTTTAATGGTTGAAGTTTGCACACAATATAAGGCAAGTTTGGGCTTGAAATAGATCATATGATATTCTTTTCTAGAATTGGAATATAATTGATTTTTGGGACAAATTTGGAGCACTTATTTGAACCAAGATTTGCTTCAATCTTCAACTAAATGTCTCTTCAATTCTTTGTTCTGAATTCCAATGTTGAATTTTCTGAATTAATTCATTTAAGCTCCAAAAACCTATTGAAACATTAAAACAAACTTCATTACTAAAAAGCACATCAATTATTATTAAAAAAAAAAAACAATAAATACATATGTAAAATAAGAGACTTAATGACACTTTTGATGCACAATCATCAGCATACCATGGAGAATCAATGTAAGAGACAGTACCTGCACAAAATAAATTTTCATCAGCAAAGAGTTCATTTATTGGAGATTCATCAATTATGGTCTTATCACTTGAAAGACGGGACAAATGATCAGCCACTACATTCTCTACTCCCTTTTTATCTTGAATTTCAAGGTTAAACTCTTGGAGTATGAGGATCCATCGAATCAAATGTAGTTTGGCATCTTATTTTGTGAGCAAGTATTTCAATGTTGCATGATCAGTGAAAACAATAACAAGAGATCCAACTAAATAAGACCTAAACTTGTTTAATGCAAAGATCACAGCAAAGAGTTCTTTTTCAATTGTAGTGTAATTCAATTAAGCATCATTTAAAGTCTTGCTAGCATAATAAATGACATGAGGCTTCTTATTTTTTCTTTGCCCTAAAACAGCCCCTACCGCAAAATCACTAGCATCACATATCAGTTCAAATGGTAAAGACCAATCAGGAGCTTACATGATTGGTGCAGTGATCAACAACCCTTTAAGCTTTTCAAAAGCCTCTTGACATTTTGATGTCCAATCAAATTAGACATCTTGTGACAACAAGTTACACAATGGTTTGGCAATGGTACTAAAAGAATGATTGAATCTTCAATAAAAACAAGTGTGTCCTAAAAAGGATTTCACATCTTTCACAGTCCTAGGGGTAGGTAATTTTTGAATAATTTCAACTTTTGACTTATTTACCTATATCCCTTTTGAAGAGACAATGTGACCTAAGACAATGTCATGTGTCCTAATTGAGTACAAGATTGCTATCTTCACATCTTTCAAGAACTTTTTCTAAATGCATTAAACACAACTCATAAGAATCCCTATAAACTGAAAAATCATCTATGAAAACTTCCAAAAAAATTTCCACCATGTCACTAAAGATACTCATTATACACCTTTGAAAAGTGGTTGGTGCATTAAGCCAAAGGGCATTCTTTTATAAGCATAAGTACCAAAAAGACAAGTAAAAATGGTTTTTTCTTGGTCTTCTAAGGAGATCTTAATTTGATTGTAACCCGAGTATCCATCAAAAAAATAATAAAAAGCTCTTCCAGCTACTCTTTTAAGCACCTGGTCTAAAAATGGAAGTGGAAAATGGTCCTTCTTAGTCACCATGTTCAACTTATGATAATCAATGCACATACGCCATCTAGTTTGGATTCTTGTTGGCACTAGCTCATTATTTTCATTCTTCACTACCGTGACTTCAGATTTTTTAGGGACAACTTGGGTTGGACTAACCCATTTTGACTTTGCAATGGGGTAAATCATACCTACATCAAGTAGCTTTAGCACTTCACCTCTCACTACTTCCTTCATGTTTGAGTTCAATTGTCTTTGCATTTGCCTCACAAATTTAGCCTCTTCTTCAAGATAGATTTTATGTGTATATAAAAGAGGGCTAATTCCTTTCAAGTCAATAATTGTCCACCAAATTGCTTTCTTGTGTTTTCTCACCTCTCAAAAGTTTTTGTTCCTACTCTATGCTAAGTTTTGATGAGATCATATTAGGATATGATTCATTTTCCCCAAGAAATGCATAATTAAGATCACTCAGTAAAGGCTTCCTTTCTGGTTTATAAGGTTGGACAAGAAATGCCTCAACTTTCACTTGGGCTAAAATCAAAGGCTCAAACGATGGGGTCCATTGACTTATTAACATAATAGGCATTAAATCTAGATAATTCCTAAGCTCTTTTACTTCCTTATCATCACATTCTAAAGAATAAAATCTTTCATCATGAATTAAAGTTCTCTCCAATGGATCCTTTATCCACTCTATCTTAGAGTGTTCTTGACAAATTGTTTGGATCAAATCTACCTCTCTAAATCCTCATGTTCATCAATTTGTTTAGAAACATTGAATATGTTCATCTCTATAATCATATTCCCAAAAGACAATTTCATCACCTCATTCCTACAGTTAATTAAGGCATTGGATGTAGCTAGGAAAGGTCTCTCTAAGATGACTGGGATGGGAGCATTAGATCCTTGAATAGGTGCGGTGTCTAACACTACAAAATCAACAAGAAAGTAGAATTTATCTACTTGGACCAACAGATCCTTAACAATACCCCTGGAAATCTTGATTGACCTATCAGTTAATTGAAGGGTGATTCGAGTAGGCTTAATTTCTCCTAAACCTAATTATTCATAAACAAGGCTTGATTTCTCCTAAACCTAATTGTTCGTAAACAGTGTAGGGTATTAAATTCACATCTACTCCTAAATCCAACAAAGCTTGATCTATCTTATGACTGCCAATAATGCATGAAATGGTAGGACAACTAGGATCTTTGTATTTGGGAGGGGTCTTAAACTGGATGATGGCACTAGCATGTTCAGTTAGAAAGGCTCTTTCTTTCACATTCAATCTCTTTTTGACTGTGCATAAATCCTTAAGAAACTTTGCATAAGACGAGACTTGTTTAATTGCATCAAGGAGTGGAATATTGACTTTCACTTGTTTGAACAATTCATAGATTTTTGAGTTCATAAGATTTTCACTTGTTTGAACAATTCATAGATTTTCGAGTTCATAAGATCATGTTTAGGTTTCCCTAACCTTCATAGAAATGGTGCTCTTGGAACAAATTCTAAATCACTCATTTTAACTCTAATTTTTCTTGAATCATCTCCTTTCTCACTCATTTCTCTCTCATTTATCTCGCCTTCCTTTTCATTCAAACTCTCATTTGTCACTTGTGTTTTGATTCCCTCATCACTTTCCCTAGATTTCTCCTCCACAATACCTTTAGGAATCCCAAAACCTATACCTTTATCAACAATCTTTCCACTTTTAAGGGTGGTGATGGCTTAGACTTGTTCATGGTTTGAAGGTTCACTAGGTAAGGATTCACTCATGTGTACTTGACCTCTAGGATTGGGCATTGGTTGAGCTCGGATTTTTCCTTTCTCTTAAATGCTTAGTGATTGAGTCAACTTAGTTAGTTGACTTCGAATATCATCTAAGGTCCTATTGGTTTGGTCTTGAAATTTATAAGCTTGGTTGTTAATTCCTCCTTGTGTTTGCATGAATTATTGAAGAGTATCCTCTAAGGATCTCTTATGAGGTGGTTGATACATGTTATGTGTGGGATCATGAAATGGATGGGGTGGAGGTTGAAATTTTTAAGATACTGAAGAGCCCTCATTTCTCCATCCAAAATTTGGGTAGTTCCTCCATCCAAGATTATAGGTATCAGAGTAGGGATTGCCTACTTGGTTTGAAAAAGGCTTTCTAACATTACTTAAATCAAAAGTTTAGCCATATAGCACTTCCTTGAAGGCTAGAATAGTAGGACATTCAGTTGTCCTATGCCCTTTGCTCTCACACACAACACAACTCTCTTCTTGTTGTTCACTCATGACATGTATTTTTTTAAGCTCAAGAGACTCTACTTTCATAGTCAATTAGGCTAATCTGGCATTGAGGTCATCGGTCTCTTTCAATTGGAACTTACCACTCGAATGAGAAATGGTGTTTCTAGACTCAACATAAAGTGGGAGAGAGATCTCCTATTACTTTTGTGTTTTCAACCAATTGATCAAAAAAATCAAAGGCTTCACTTGGTTCTTTGTTATAAAACTCACCATTACACATGGTTGACACTAGCTTTTTAAAATTTGCGGTAAGAGAGTCATAGAAGAAAATCACTAACCTCCACATCTCAAAACCATGGTGGGGGCATGCATTTAACAAGTCTTTGAACCTTTCCCAAGTTTGGTGAAATGAATCATTTGGACTACAAGAAGAATTCATCATTTGACGTTGTAAGGCTATCGTCCTATGAGTGGGGAAGTATTTTTTAAAAAACTTCAGCTTACATTTCTCTTCATGTACCTATAGGCCTAGGATGTAAGGAGTTTAGCCAAAGTTTGGCTTTATCCTTTAGAGAGAATGGGAACAATTTAAGCCGAACAGTTTCCTCGGTGCATGTTTTATCAATAAAAGTATTACATACCTCTTCAAAGTCCTTAGTGTGTATATATGGATTTTCAGAATCCATACCATGATATGTTGGAAGAAGTTGGAACATGCCCAGTTTCAAATTGAAAGCTTGTTGGTTATGAGACAAGATAATACATGAAAGTGTACTTTGTTTAGTTGGGTGAAGATACTCTCTAAGAGTTCGAAAATTAGGTTGATCATTGAATTGTGAAGGTCCATTACCTTGAACACTCCCTTCACCATCTATATCTTTAACATTAGCCATGATGAAAAAAATAATATAACAATTATATGAATATGAAATGAATGGAAAAAGAAAAAGAAAAAGAAAAAGAAGATTGCAAATAAAAGTAAATAAAACGTAAAAGATAAAGTAATAGCTCAAAAATGAAAATACAATAAATTAAAAAATTCATACTCCAACTGATAAGCAACATTAACAATAATAAACATTAAAAGATAATTATAACAAACATGAATAAAGAGCTGGTAATACCAGCCAAGTGCTTCAAATAATAAATATAAGAAAAATAATCACAACAAAACAATAAAAAGAATAAAATAAACAAGAGGCGATAATACCAACCAAGTACTTAAAAAAAATCACAACAATACAATAAGATAAAATAAAATAAACAAGAGGCAGTAAAACCAATCTTATAATATAAACAATAAATATTATAAATTAATTATAATAAATATCAAAAGAAAAATGGATGACCCAACCAAAATTCAATAATTAGTAGTCTATTCCACAATCCAATATCCGAAAAGTTGAGGTCAATTTTTTTGAGGCGGTAAAACTAGCCAATTGATTTATTTTTTTAATTTTTTAGGCAGTAAAACTAGCCAATTGATTTTTTTATATGATTTTTTTATTTTTTAATAATCAAATCTAAATTTGTTACCCTTTCTTGTTAGCTCTCCCGGCAATGGCATCAAAATTGCTTGATCGCTTTTTATGATCGATTTGTTTTAACGCGCAAGTGCACATGTGTGCAATGTAGCAATTAACTTGGTAAGATCGAGGTTATATCCACAGAGAGTAGATTTGAAAATTAAGCTACGTAACCAAAAAAAAAAACTCAAGAGAAATTAAATTAACAATAACTTGGTTGAAAATAATTAATGGATTTGTTTTCAAAGAGGAAACATGTAAATAGATTTTAAATAACAAGAAAAGGTATCTTAGTCCAAATCAATTTTAATAGTGATGTATTGGTGATTTCTTCAAGAAATATAAAATAACTCAACTTAATATCAACGATGGTGATATTAGATCAGAACATATTACAACGAAGTTTAAAAAGATGAAGATTAATTATTGCGTAAGAATGAACAAATACTTTCATATTAAGTAAGACATTGAATCAAACAATCTGTATACCAAAACTAAAATTTGTGCATCAAAATTCAAGATTATAACGTTACCTAAATGATTTATAAAATTTCCTTGCAATAATAAAACATTCATGAAGAAAATGAGAAGATAAACATTAATATTCATTCATATCTTAAAGAACTCACCTCAACCACCATCATCTTTGATTTGGATCCAAGAAAAAGATTAGCCAACCATGATTATGTACAAAAACACTTTTATAAAATGAAATAACTTGAATCAAACTGAAACAATAAGTTTTACAAACTAAAAAACTAAAATCTACAAAGAAGAACACAACATAATTTCAGTAAAAATTCAGACACAAATATGATGCTAACTTTAGACAGCAATTTAGACCCTCCTAGAGGCCTTTTCTGGATATGTCTATTAGATACATATGTATGGAAAATTCTTACATGTTAGTATAAGTATTAAAGAGTGAACAAGATAACAAATGCAAAACATGTTAATATCAAACATTAAATTCCATATCAAGTTTATACTATACTTATTCTTACACCATTAGTGTAACATTTTCACCTTGACATGATAAACTTAACTAAACATAGTGAAAAAAAGAAAAAGAAATAAACAAAATAAGAACATAAATAAGATAAAAGTTAACTAAATAAGGAAAAGGAATTGAAAGGCATAAACTTGATATTAATGAAAGTAAAACTTAAGAATTACAAAAACACAAAGAGAGAAAGTAAGAGCATGATCTTGATCTGGAGACCAAGATGCCTAAATGCATGGCAAATACCTCCATTCATAGGCGAAAATTAGGAACTATTGATTTGATGACTAATTGATTAGTGGGTGGCCAACTCTTGACTTGGTGACAATCCTTATCTTTTATTGTCTGCCCAAAAAGTCATTGATAATATCAGAATTATAACCACTTGAAAATATGAAAGTTGTAGAAAATTGTCTTAGATTTCTAGGAAAAAAATAGAGGTCATTTGTACTTTTAGAACTCCAGATATAGGTCAAACACTGAACAATGCTCGAGCTACAGTATAAATTCAGACTTCTTTGATGTTGCTACAATATGAACTTAAAAATGACCTTTTTAAATCTTAGGTGATTAGTACTTAAAAGTGCATTTTTATCATGGTTTTATATCATCATTCTACACTTGAAGTATCAATAACTCCTTAACTAAAGCATGTTTTATAATAATATATCTAATAATATAAGATACCTTTAATTTATGGTAAATGTTCATTTTAAATGCAGGCCTATCATATAAATGAAAGGATTGATTGATGACTTTAAGAACTTAAATTGCAAGGGCAAAGAGATGACCAAAATTAGAAAAGAGATGTCGATGCAATCCAAACCGGAACACTATTCGGTAATTGGGTCATATCTGGAGCTATAGATCTCAGATTTAGGTCTACTTTATATGGATGGAAAGGTAAGACATAGGCCTACAACTTTCATATGGAGCCCAAGATCTAAAAAGGTCATTTTCAAGTCCAAATTATTGCAACAACAAAGAAGCCCGAAGCTGTCCTTCAGCGTACTACTACTACTACTATTATTATTATTATAGTTGTTGTTATTATTGTTATTGTTGTTGTTATTATTGCTATTATTGTTGTTTATAATTGTTGTTTATAATTTGTACAATTAACCTCCCTATGGTTCGACCCCGGTCTTGCCGGGATATTTATTACTTCAACACTCCTGCACTTGGGAGAAGACATCAATCTTTTAGTCGTGTCAAGTGTTTTGACGTCGTTGCCGGGGAGGTAAGTTCTTGTATAAATTATAGTAGTTATTTTATTTTCTCTTTTCACTTTTCTTGTATATAACTTTGTTTCTTTTCTCTTGTTTCTTCTTCTTTTGTTTTCTTCTTCCTTTTATTCTATTCCTATACGTGCATGAAAGTGTGGTCACGTACATCAAGTGGTAGACTTTGTAGGGTATTCTCATCATTTTCAGAAAATATGGCCGAAGAAGATAATCAACCACTTTATAATTTTCAAAATTCTCATGGATATGCACCTCCTTATGCTCCACCTTCTAGAAGAAATCTTGAGGAAACATTGCATGCATTCATTGAAAAGCAAGAGACAATCAATACTCAACTTACTCAAAACATGACAGATTTTAAAGATACTCTTGCAAAATTAACATATGCTCTCAGTTTCCAAGAGAAAGGTAAGTTTCCATCTCAACCACAACAAACTCCCAAGGGGCAATATAATGCAAATGCAAGTAGTTCTGGAAGCCAACACATGGATCAAGTCAAATCAGTCACTACTTTGCGCAGTGGTAAGGTTATTGAAAAACCCACTCTTGAATCTTATAAGAAAGATGATGAGTCAATCTCTGAGGGTAAGGAAGGGTTTGAATCTGAAAATTGCAAAGAAAAGACTGGTTCTGCGCCAGCACTTCCATTTCCTCAAGCCATGACCAAACAAAGGAAAGTCAATCACAACTCTGAAATTTTTGAAATTTTCAAGCAGGTAAGGATCAATATACCTTTGCTGGATACTATTAAACAGGTTCTTCCTATGCTAAATTTTTAAAAGATCTATGCACTGTGAAGAGGAAACTGAATGTGAAAAAGAAAGCCTTTGTAGCTGAACAAGTAAGTGCTATTCTTCAAAACAATAATGCTTTGAAATATAAAGACCCTGGTTGTCCTACAATTTCTTGCTTTATTGGAGAACATAAAATTGAAAGAGCTTTACTTGATCTTGGAGCTAATGTGAATTTACTTCCATATTCAGTTTTTTAGAGTCTCAATCTAGGTGAGTTAAAACCAACTTCTATATCTTTTACTTGCTGATAGATCTGTAAAAGTGCCTAGAGGAATAATTAAAGATGTGTTAGTACAAGTTGATAAATTCATTTATCCTGTGGATTTTATTGTCTTGGACACAGAACCTATTGAAGCATGTAATTCATTTCCTATTATTTTAGGACGTCTGTTTCTTGGCACTCTCATAGCCCATACTGTATGGTATAACCGACACTTGAGCTATGAAAAGAACTTGATTTGTTGTTAACATAAGTTATAATCATAAATGCTTGACGAGATTTACAAGTATTAGCATTAATTGAATAAGATAACTAATGTTTAATCGAATAAGATGTACAAGTATTAGCATTAATCGAATAAGATGACTAATGTAATCATGTTAACAATCTATAATTAGATTGGAACCTCCTTTGTGTGTGGTTTCCAAATGAATAATAAGAGTTTATACTATACTTGTTTGACATACCATTAGTGGAACCTCTAACCATGACATTTGTTATTATCATTGTTTAATCGTTACGTTAATATTCCATCTCAAAGTTCTCATCTTCTTCTTTATTATTATTATTATTAGTATTACTACTACTACTACTACTACTACTACTACTACTACTACTACTACTACTACTATTATTATTATTATTATTATTATTATTATTATTATTGCTGTTATTACTATTATTATTGTTGTTGTTGTTATTGTTGTTGTTGTTGTTACTATTGTCGTTTATAGTTTGTACAATTAACCTCTCTGTGGTTCGACCCCGGTCTTGTCGGGTTTTTTATTACTTCGACACTCCTGCACTTGGGAGAAGACATTAATCTTTCAGTCGTGTCAAATCCCATGAATAGAATAGAACAGATATTCAAAATTTATTACATTTGCAAATTTGACTCTTGAAAACATAATAAAGAAACAAACAAGGGAAGCTACACCAATATTATTAGTCAAATCACACTATATTACAGATCAGATACAACATTCATAATCGAGGCAATAGTGCAAGTAAGATAACAATTCCTTGATAATTAGCTCTGGAGTAGGTAATATATAATGCACTTCATCTATGTTAGCCTTGTCAATATTGTTATACTTAACTCTAGGGATCACTATTCCCATCTGATCTTGCAATTGTAACCTTTTATTCAGTTGGATATTGTTATAATCAGGGTAGTTAAGCTAAAAGGGGAGAAAAAGGAATTTAGAAGGAGAGACATCCAACCTCCAATCCTAGTTCATAAGCTTTCTTTGCAACCAAAGCAGATCCAAGCATGACACTAGGGTTTGAGGTATTTGTGCAACTAGTAATAGCAGCTATAACAACATCACCATGTCTCAGTTGGGCTGGAGTCCCGTGAAAATTGAACTCAGCAACCTTGCTTTGAGATTCTTTTGGTATAGCAAATCCCTGTGATGACATGCAAGAAAGGTGAGAGACAGATTGAATGAAACGTCGTGCAAAACGTAAAAGCACTTTTGCAAAGAAACGTCGTGCAAAATGACTAGAAGTCCACTTTTGCAAAGAAGCGTCGTGCAAAACGACTGGATGTCTGTCATCGATGTGCTAGATGGACTTGTAATACACAATGTCGTTCTTTAGGAATGGTATCTATAAACCGTGAAGATAAAATACAATTCATTAAGGATGGCCTGAGTAAGGAGTCTTTAGATAATCTTCTATTGACTCTTGACACACATCCTAGTGGAGATGTGCATCGTGTAATTCATGATTTATGGCCACTATTTCATAAAGAACATGATCGACTTAGTCTTGGAAATCTGATTAAAAAAGACCTTGTTTGCCAGTTTTTAAGAAAACTAGATGGGAAGCCTATCCCCGACCCATAGAGAGCGTTTAAGCCGTTCTTGGACGTAAAACCAAGGGAAGATGTGAGCCACAATCACAACTACCTGTACATACACATGCTTTTTCAAAAGTAAATAAATACATAAATAAAGAGAGAGAGAGAGAGAGAGAGAGAGTGACACTCTAGCTGGCCTACATATAGATGTTATGATTGTCTTTCTAATTTCTCATCTATAAAACCCTCTCTTCCTTCCTTTCATTTCTACTCAACCCATACATTCAACAAATACAGAAGTGTGTAGAAATGGCAAGTTCCTCAAGTCATCATATAAGAAATATTTGTGTTTTCGGTGGATCTAGTCCTGGGAAAGAAAAGGAGTTTTTAGAATCAGCAAATCATCTTGGTCAAGTGCTAGCTGAGAGAAAGATTCATATAGTGTATGGGGGAGGCAGTCTTGGGTTAATGGGAGGTGTGTCAATAGCTGCATTTTTAAGAGGTAGTCAAGTTTTGGGGGTCGTCCCCAAAGCTTTAGCACAAGGGGACATCATTAGAAAAACAATTGGAGAGGAACTTCAGGTCTCCACAATGTCGGCTCGAATGAATGCAATGTTTAACCATGCTGATGTCTTCATTGCTTTACTAGGTGGTCTAGGTACATTGGAAGAGATCTTTCATATTTCCTCTTGGGCTCAACTGCACATTCACCATAAACCCATAGGTTTGTTAAATGTTAATGGTTATTATGATAAGTTGTTGTCTTTCCTTGATCATGTTGTGGAACAAGAATTTCTAACATCTTCTGCACGACAAATCATAATCTCTACTCCTACTGCTGAACAATTAATTGACCAACTACAATCCTTCATTCCTGTAATTGATCCTTCCATGAGTCGCATAAATTGGTCAACTAAGGAAAGCCGTAAAAAGCTTAGATTGGATTTGAGCCTTCATTTGTGAATTTTTGTGTCTTTTGGTTTTATTACTGTGTTTTATTATTTCTTATTTTTGTTTCAGTGTGTTTCAGGTTTGTTAGTGTTTGTTATTTCAGGTGATATCTTCTATACTCTATCTTTCTACCTTTAAACATTGAGGACAATGTCTCGTTTTGGTTGGGGGGAGAGGGCAGTAGTTGATAAAAAAAAATTATTTTTCATTTCATAAAACATGTGCATAATTGTTGTTACTAGGATGGTAGAGTAAAGGAGCAATTGTTGTTACTAGGATGGCAGAGTAAAGGAGTTCTTTTGTTAAAGTGACTCTTGAGACGCATCTTAGTAACCATTCTTAACAAGGTCTATTATAATACTTCTTGAAATATTCAGGTTTGCAAACTCTCACATTGTTATCACTCAATTCTGCTCATATACTGATTAAACATGTATTCTTAAACCTTAATTTACACACATACACTTTAACATATGATTGTAGGTTGCATATTGGATTATTACATTATTTATGTTCTCACATTTTAACATATGATTGTGGGTTGCATATTGGATTATTACATTATTTATGTTCTTTTGTTAAAGGTAACAACTAACGGAAAGAGATTGTATATAATTTAAAAAAATAAAAATAAAAATAAAAATAAAAAAACGTCATGCAAAACGTTAGTATGTTGGCCATATCTGGAGTTCTAGAAGTCCAAATGAGCTGAAATGTTTACACAAGAAAGCTGAGACAATTGCCTACAACTTTCATGTTTTCAAGTGGCTCTAATTTTGACGTTATTAATAACGTTTTGGGCAGACAAGAGAAGATAAGGATTGTCACCAAGTCAAGAGTTGGCCACCCACTCATCAATTAATCATCAAATCAATAGTTCCCAATTTTGGCCTATAAAAGGAGGCATTTACCATGCATTTAGGCATCTTGGTCTCCAGATCAAGATCATGCTCTTGCTTTCTCTCTTTGTATTTTTTGTAATGTTTATGCTTTGCTTTCATTAATATTAAGTTTATGCCTTTCATTTCCTTTCATTTACTTAACTAACTTTTATCTTATTTATGTTCTTATTTTGTTTATTTATTTTTCTTTCTTTCATTATGTCTAACTAAGTTTATTATGTCAAGGTGAAAAGGTTACACTAATGGTGTAAGAATAAGTATAGTGTAAACTTAAAATGGACTTTAATGTTTGATACTAACATGTTTTGTATTTGTTATCTTGTTCACTCTTTAATACTTTGCTTGTTAAATGACTAATCTTGATTTATGTTGTATAACACTTGGTACAACAAATGCTTGGCACTTTTATAGCCCATACTGTATGGTATAACCGACACCTGAGCTATGAAAGGAACTTGGCGAGATTTACAAGTACTAGCTTTTATCGAATAAGATGACTAATGTAATCATGTTAACAATCTATAATTAGATTGGAACCTCCTTTGTGTGTGGTTTCCAATTGAATAATAAGAGTTTATACTATACTTGTTTGATATACCATTAGTGGAACCTCTAACCTTGACATTTGTTATTATCATTGCTTAATCCTTACATTAATATTTCATCTCTAAGTTCTCATCATCATCATCATCTTCTTCTTCTCTGGTTATCAATGATGTTTGGGCAGACAAGAGAAGATAAGGATTGTCACCAAGTCAAGAGTTGGTCAACCACTCATCAATTAGTCATCAAATCAATAGTTCCTAATTTTGGCCTATAAAAGGAGGCATTTGCCATACATTTAGGCATCTTGGTGTCCAGATCAAGATCATGCTCTTCCCTTCTCTCTTTGTATTTTTTGTAATGTTTATGCTTTGCTTTCATTAATATTAAGTTTATGCCTTTCATTTCCTTTCCTTTACTTAGTTAACTTTTATGTTCTTATTTTGTTTATCTATTTTGCTTTCTTTCATTATGTCTAGCTAAGTTAGTTATGTCAAGGTGAAAAGGTTACACTAATGGTGTAAGAATAAGTATAATGTAAACTTAATATGGACTTTAATGTTTGATACTAACATGTTTTGTATTTGTTATCTTGTTCACTCTTTAATACTTTGCTTGTTAAATGACTAATCTTGATTTATGTTGTATAACACTTGGTACAACAAATGCTTGGCACTTTCATAGCCCATAATGTATGGTATAACCGACACCTGAGCTATGAAAAGAACTTGATTTGTTGTTAACATAAGTTATAATCATGAATGCTTGACGAGATTTACAAGTATTAGCATTAATTGAATAAGATGACTAATGTAATCATGTTAACAATATATAATCTGATTGGAACCTTCTTTGTGTGTGGTTTCCAATTCAATAATAAGAGTTTATACTATACTTGTTTGACATACCATTAGTGGAACCTCTAACCTTGACATTTGTTATTATCATTGTTTAATCCTTACGTTAATCTTTCCATCTCAAAGTTCTCATCAACTTCTTCGTTTTCTTCTTTTTCTATTATTATTATTATTATTAGTACTACTACTACTACTACTACTACTACTACTACTACTACTATTATTATAGTTGTTGTTATTGTTATTGTTGTTGTTATTATTGCTATTATTGTTGTTTATAATTTATACAATTAACCTCCCTGTGGTTCGACCCCGGTCTTGTCGGGATATTTATTACTTCGACACTCCTGCACTTGGGAGAAGACATCAATTTTTTAGTCGTGTCATTAGGCTCCCATGAAAGTTGTAGGTCTATGTCTTATCTTTCCATCCATATAAAATGGATCTAAATTCGAGATCTACAGCTCCAAATATGACCCAATTACCAAATAGTGTTCTGATTTGTACTGCACCAACATCTTTTTTCTAATATTGGTCATCTCTTTCTCCTTTCAATTTCAGTTCTTAAACTCATCAATCAATCCTTTTATTATGTGATAGGCCTACATTTAAAATGAACATTTACCACAAATTAAAGGTATCTTGTATTATTAGATATATTATTAAAAAAATGCTTTAGTTATGGAGTTATTGATACTTCAAGTATATAATGATGATATAAAACCTTGATAAAAATTGAACTTTTAAGTACTAATCAACAAGAAAAATAATAATAAAAAATATATATATTTTCAAAAAAAATAAATCATACTTTCATATATATATATATACAAAAAAAAAATTAAATATATATATTAGCACGCATTTTGGCTTTAATAACCGGTTTATTAAAGTCACGAGAACTAAGCTAGTATTTTAAAAACTCCAAAAAAAATTATTTTTTTCTTTTAACATCTAGGGTTATAATCTTATACGTAAAATGTATTCCGAGTATTAAAAGTTTTTTGTGGATGTTAAAACAGTTAGGTTTTACCCAATAAGATAAGGATTTTTTTATCGAAGAGGACTTTTCTTAAATCATAGACGGACTAAAAACTAAAAAGGACGACAAGACCTTAGATTTTATCAAACAATTAAATAATACAGCTTACCTTAGGTAGGGCATATTTGGAGTGTTAAAACCTTCCTTTTACACAACCAGTCCCCGTACTCGATCTCTAAAATCAGTTCAAATTCCTAATAACCAAAATACTAGATGGCGACTCCTATTTCATTTTTCCACTAATAAAAGACAAGAATTTCTTGTCTCCACACATTTGCCATAATATATAGATTTTGAGGAGGAATGTTTTCGTTGCAACGCCGCACATATGCGACACTGTCTTAATAAAAGTTTTAGTAAATTATTTCAACTTTGTAAAAAAAAATAAAGAGGTCATTTGGGCTTCTAAAACTCGAGATATACATTGAACAGTGTCTGGGCTATAAAACATATTTTAACTTCTCTATTGTTGTTACAATTTGAACTTAAAAACATTCTTTGTTAATCTTGGACTTATATAAAAGTTTTAGGTCTATGTCTTAACTTTCTATTCATATAAAGCAAACCCAAATTCAAGTTCTACAACTCCAAATATGACCCAATGTCTGAACAATATCATAGTTTGGATTAAACTAGCATCTCTTTTCTAGATTTAGCCCTCTCTTTACCTTTTAAATATCAGTAGTTAAACTCATTAATTAATCCCTTAATTTATGTGATAAACATGCATTTAAGATTAGCATTTACCATAAATTAAAGGTATCATATATTATTAGATATGTTATTATAAAACATGCTCTAATTAAAAAGTTATTAATACTTCAAGTGCAAAATGATAATATAAAACCTTTAATAAAAATACACTTTTAAGTATTAATCAACTAATTATTAATATAAACCATGCTTAGTATTAAATATAGTTTTCTATTTATCACCTTCTTTCATCTTGCTATAATGGTACCCACTTTTCAAAATCAATTTTAGAAAAAATATATGATCCATGTAACTCATTTAGCATGTCATCAAGCCTAGGGATTTGATGTATATGCTTTATTGTTATGTTGTTGATGGCTCAATAATCAACATACGTCCTTTATGTTTCATCTTTTCTAGGCATAAGTAATAATGGCATAAGATTAGCATTTTGTATCCTTTTATCATCAGCTTATCAACTTTCATTTAAAGCCCATTTGTCTACTCGAGATTACTTCTATAAGTTAGTTAGCTAGGAATCGCAACTCTTGATATAAGGTCAATTTGATGTTCTATTCCCTTTAATGGTGGTAAATCGCTATGAATATTTTCAGGAAATACATCATCTAACTACTATGATAAAAAAAATAGTCACACTAGGAACAACATAATCAAGAATGTTAGCATTAAAGTAAGCATCCTTATACATAAGTAAAATCATTCGCTTGTTAATATAAATTGTAAATTTAAACTCACCCTCTCTTATATAAATATTTGGTTATTTCCTTAATTGTTCCATACAATGATCATCACTCATACTTATTTTCTTCACTCCTCAAGTTTTACTTCTACTTTCAACTTGTTTAGTTATTGATTTAAAATTAGTCGAATTTAATGGTCTTCTTTCACCATTGTCCTCACATGAATTTTTACTTTTCTCGACCTCACATTCCTTTTTCAGCTAAATTCTTCGCAATCCTCATTATAATATTCACAATCAATTTCAATATCCTCAATACTATTAAAACATTAAAATCAATTCAATTTAATCTCTCACACTACATGTGTATTTAAGAACGCGGTGCAAACTGTGTTCCCTTAAATTTAGAAATTTTTTTACTTAAAATAATTTTTTTGTTTCAAATCATTTTAACGTTTTAATGTCAAAAATAATTTTTAAAAAATAAAAAAAATATTTTGATGTATTTCTAAATAAAAATTACTTTGAATCGTCATCTTTACTACAATCCTAAACACATATCATTTCAACATAAAACCATAGTAAGTAAATTTTAGCAATCCACATTTCATCATACATGATCAATCTTAAGCATTTAAAATACTATAACCAATACATCAAATTTCCAAACTCCATCAAATTACCTAATCATGGCTGACCACTTAAGGTTTTAATTTTCTAAAAGCCGGTTTTCAATTTCTCGCATTCAATCTTATTCATGTCTTCACAACTTCAATTTGCTATAAATCTACATAATTTGATATTTTTATTAAAGTTTATATAACAATTAATTGATAACAGAATCTATTATCATAACCACATGATCCAATTTTGGAAGCTTTTTCAACCAATTATAAGAATTCTCCACTTTCTCTTCCAATTTGCATACTTAAATAAAATATAAAAAATAAAAAATAAATATTATACCTTTTCTTTTTAAAATATAAAAATTTATTCCAAAATTATTTATTTTTATTTTATATTAATTTAATTAAAGATGTTTTTGTTTTTATTATTTTTATCGTGGACGTAACCAAAAGATACTTTAAAGATTTTTTCTTTTAATTTTCAAATATTTAAGCTTTTTCTTTTTTAAATACAAGGAGCTTAAGTGTAAAGTGCATGGACAACAAACAGAGGAGAGTCAGCGTCTCTCAAAACGGCGTCTCTTCTCTTATTAAAAATTAAGAGAAAGAAAAGACAAGATCAGAAAAGACTATCAAATATTAAATTAGACTGCTGCCATTTCTCTCACCGATCTGTGTCCCGATTCCGACTTTTCACGAAAATGGCGAAAGCGAGATACTCACGAATTACAGCACGAAAATCACCGTCATCGACACTTACACTAACTCTTCTATTAACGTTAACTTTCGTGATTTTAATTCTTCTCGCTCTTGGAATTCTCTCGATTCCGAGCACTTCTTCTTCTGATTCGTCGCGTAAAGCTAACGATCTCAGCTCCATCGCTCATAATAGCAAAATTCACGAGTGAGATTGATTGTCGTGTTTTTGTTGATTAGTGTTTGGTTTGAGATTGGATGACATGGTCGTAATTATCTTGATTGGTTTCATTGTTTTTGTAGGAGTGGAGATGATGAAGGCAAAGCAGAGCAATGGGTAGAGGTTGTCTCGTGGGAGCCGCGTGCTTTTATTTATCATAATTTTTTGGTCAGTTTTTTTATAGAGATTTTGAATTGGATTTAATTTGATGTTTATATTTGTTTAACTGAGTATTATTTTTAATTGTAATTAGTAAAATAATAATTGATTGTATTTACTTTGATGCTCTTTGGGGATTTCTTTTTTATTTTTGAATTATTATTTGATTTATCTTAGTTTTGTATTTAGTGATTAAAAAAAGATTTAATTAATAATGCAATGTGATCTCTGTAACATTTATACATGATAGTGTTTTTTAGGATTTTTCTCCCTTATTTGATGTTTAATTTTTCATATTTTCTTATTTAATGGTTTGTTTTTTTGGAGAGATAGTCACTCTTTCAATGACAGAAGCTGAATATGTTGCTGTTTCTGGAATGCTATAAATTAGTAGCATTTTTCGCGTAAGAAATTTTGCTTTAATTGAATAATTAACCAATTAGTTTGTTGCTTGTTTGGACAGACCAAAGCGGAATGTGATTACTTAATCAATCTTGCAAAGCCACATATGCAAAAGTCGATGGTTGTTGACAGTTCATCGGGGAAGAGTAAAGATAGTAGGTGGGTTTTTCTTTCTTTAAATTGTACACTCTTGTTCTTGAATTTTGTGGATGGATGTTCTTGTTGCTCTTCTTTCAATTAGTTTGCTTGTATACTTTGTTGATATTAATTGGAATTAATGATGCTTTTTGATATGTAGAGTGCGTACGAGTTCTGGAACATTTCTACCGAGAGGTCGTGACAAAATCATTAGAGATATTGAGAAAAGAATTGCTGATTTTAGCTTTATTCCTGCAGGTATGTTGTTTGAGCTTCATTTATTTGGAAGGACCACTGAAAGAATGAGATAGAATATCAGCATCAGTGAAATTTTGTTTGGTTTTCTGTTTTTTTTTTAATATCAAATAGACGACTGGAAATTTAATTTACTTTGAAGGCATGGTTGCCACCATAAGCACAGGTTTCCATAATTTTGAACTTCATATCCTGACGCATCCCTATAACTAATTATTGCATTGCTTCATTGCCTTCACATCTTTGTTATTCATTCATGTGTTTGCAGAAGTGAACCATGATTGGCTGATACATTGTTTCTGGTGCTTCTGTAGTGGAATCTATATCAACTTTGTTATACTACCACATCTATAAATCCACTTGACTACCACAATGTGCAATCAGCCAAAGCATCATCAGTTCCCACTAAGCACCTCCACTTTTCTTATTTGGTGCCAGAGATAGTAGTTATTAGTTATTTGGGACTAGTTTTGTAGCACCTCCACCACCTCAAGCATCACAAAATCAAGAAAAGTCATTGTATAACAAAAAAATTGTACTTTACAAATTTAAGTTAACCAAAGCTAACTAGGTTTAATCCAAATTCTTGGGTCCATCATGGTTAACTTCAACCTAATGCATCTTTAAGGAAAAAGAAAAGTATACAATTTTGGAAAGAAGAGAACGTGTTCAAAGGAAACACCACCTAGTAACTTGCCTTTCAGTTTGATTCGTCACCTGTTACCAAGCTGACATGGTGTGCAGAGCATGGCGAAGGGCTTCAAATTCTCCACTATGAAGTTGGGCAGAAGTATGAGCCTCACTTTGACTACCTTATGGATGATTATAACACCGAAAATGGGGGTCAACGCATAGCCACTGTTCTCATGTACCTGTAAGTGAGATCTATTTGCTAGTAGAATTTCTTTGAATTCCAGCGCATCCTGCATTTGTTCCTTTGTAATACTTCTCTTTCACTATTCTACACAGCTCAGATGTTGAAGAAGGGGGCGAGACTGTGTTTCCTTCTGCCAAGGGGAACATTAGTTCAGTGCCTTGGTGGAACGAGTTATCTGAATGTGGAAAGGGGGGGCTCTCTGTTAAACCAAAGATGGGTGATGCATTGCTGTTCTGGAGTATGAAACCTGATGCCTCTCTAGATCCATCAAGTTTGCATGGTTAGTTACTGTCAACCAGCTAATCGCCTTGAACATGTTTAGTTCAGGTTTTAGTATAAACAAGCTCACAGTACCTCATCATTTCAAGAGGGCATACCTACATGTGGTTATAATTTGATATTGCAGGTTTTTATGATATCAATCTTTAAATAATTCATGTGGTGGATTGTTCTTCCAAGCAGGTGGTTGTCCTGTGATTCGAGGTAATAAGTGGTCATCAACAAAATGGATGCGTGTGAATGAGTACAAGGTCTGAAATACTATCATGAAGGTACTTAATTGTAGCCAAAAGAGACTATTGACAACGTCATTTGTGAAGATATTCCTTAGTGACTGGTATTGGTTGTTAACAGTTGCTCTTGTTTTGGTTCGTAATAATATCCTCTGGTGGCAATGGCATTTATTAACAGACTATTATTTAACTACTGAAAACAGTTTGTTGATCTACACAGTGAAGCTTCTGTGCGTTTCCTTTTCTTTTTGGGTGGTAGCTGGGTAGGCATGTGATCAGCTCACAAATTGTTCTTGTTAAGCTCCAAATTTTCTGCCACAATATTAGCCTGGTTCTGCATGATATGTCTCGTGTAATAAAATAACATGTGACTAACAAAACAAAATTGCACATGCATGATGAAATCGTTATTTTCTCCCTAACATTACCACTTCTCCTTCGTGCAGGTGACCACATCGTATTCCTGTAATTTGCGCTTCCCAATATAGATGCTCAAACGCTGCTGACGGTTTTTACTTGAAGATGCAATCTTTGTATATAACCAACACTTTCTTGCCGTAAATTTTGATAATTTCCACCGTTGGGGCATGGTACCCCATGCTCTCAGGAGTCTGATAAAATTAGTCCGAAATTTTTTTGTTCTAGCAGAGTGAGTTTCCTTCACATTTTCAGTTGCTGTTAGAAAGACGCCCTAATTTATTTATTTATTAGAACTAAAATAGATGCATTCATTATTCGATACCTTGTAAAGTTCTGTGGATTATGTGCATCTCCCCGTTATTTGACAATCTCTGATTTAAACCAGAATGTCTTGACTGGATTGATCCAGCACTCAGGTAACCGGGATTTGTCAAGAGCCTCCACAATTTTTTTTTTAAACGACAAGCATGGCAACGCATCATCAAGTATCAGGGATTTGTTTGTATTCATATGGTCATAATTGTCTTGGGACACTTTTTAACCAGTAGACATCCTTTCGTGGCTAAGATCATTTTGGATTTCTTCAGAGATTAAAAAGTTCCATCAAAATCTTGTGTATAATAATAACACCTTTTAACCCTGGGAGTCGAGCTTAGGTTGGTTTCTTCACTCCAGGGTCAGGCCACTGAGATATAGAGGACGTTGTGTCCTCCCATGCCTGACAAATTTAATGCATCCTTGAGGGCAACAAATGGATACTGTGAAAACCAAAACAAGAGGCGTGCACTTGAAACAGAACAGGAAAAATACTACTCGGTTCTGACTTATTAATGACATAACCGGCTCAGCACTAGAAACGAGATTATATCTTGTGCTACCACTATCTTTTATTACTGGTTTGTTTGCAGCTGATTCAATGTTTGGTGTGAATCAGGTTTCTGATGACATAGTGCAGAATGCCTACATGATCAAAATAAGCCAGTTCCACCTGCACGCAAGTGGCTAAACTTAGGGCCGCATTAGCATACCAAGTAATCAAAGCATTCATGAAATAAGAAGATTTTGTTTTGGGGTGAAATGCCAGGTCGAGTTTCCACCACCATCACCTACCTCTATCAAAACGCAAGGTACATGTAAATTGCTGCTTGCCATTGTCTGTCACCACTGTAACATCTTGACCTGGTCTAATCTCACTCACGTTGCTAGGAAGATCAAGGCTGTAGCGCTCATGCCCAGTTAAGCCAGGTGTCTCAGCATCCTCCCCGGACTTGAAACAAAGTGGAATGATACCCATTCCCACCAAGTTACTGCGATGAATTCGCTCAAAGCTCTTGGCTATCACTGCTTTCACACCCTGGTCCCATAACAATTAAAGGGGTTACTTTTTGCAAAAGCTTAAAAAGACTCTGGAAAATTAGACGGGTTTCAGAAGCTGGCAGAGACTCACCAGTAGCATTGGACCCTTGGCAGCCCAATCACGAGAACTTCCACTCCCATGCTCAGCACCAGCCAAAAACTGTATCATGTCCCTCACTCTTGTACCTCTGTTGACAAATGCAATAAAACCAGCAAGAGCATCATTATGGCCCCAACACAAGAAACGTGATGCTTGTTTATGATTTCTTTATAAAGTTGTTTCAGTACTTAAGAACCCAAACTCTAAAGCACCACATCCAAGCAATATGAAACTAGCAACTGAAGACATCTATGTGATTAAAATTTATGGATATACTGGTTACTACCACAGTAGAGTGTAGACTTAACCCAGAACAGTACTGTTTTGAACTGTGGCTACCTATTATAGTTTAACTTCATTGTTTTGCTAATTACAGCCTTCTATTCTTATGGCCTTAACCACCAATAAAGCTTAAGGTTAATGAATAACCTAGGATATTTTTCCTCCCGGCTTTTTTCAGTCAAAACATAAGGCAGGACTTGACTTCATAGTACATGAAGTCTATGGAGTAACTTGAAAGAAATTACCATGGCAACATCAAACACAGATAGTTTCTCTCTAGTGGGAAAATGAATTGTTTTAGGCCCAACTTCTCCTCCCAACAGTTTGTTGACAATCCGAATGTTAGCAAATGTGCCCCTTCCCATCACGTCGTCATTACCACGACGACTTCCATATGAGTTGAAGTCCCTTCTATCAACCCCTCGTTCCATAAGGTATCTAGCAGCAGGACTGTCCTTGTGGATGCTGCCAGCTAGTGAAATGTGATCAGTTGTAATACTGTCCCCGAAGTTGAGTAAGCAGTAAGCATCCTTCACACCATGTGGTCCTGGAGAAGACATAGTCATGCTTTTGAAATATGGTGGCTCATGTATGTAAGTTGATTTGGGGTCCCAACCATACAGAGTGCCCGAAGGAATGGATAATTGATTCCACATGGGATTTGCCTTGGTAATTGCCTGATATGTAGCCTTAAACATATCAGGTAGCACACTTGAATTGGCAACCTGCAGGTCATTCAAGCATCGGAAACAATGAGATATCTGGTCTATAGTCTAATCAGACAATTCAAAATCAAACTATGGGAAGCTGCTGCTTACTTGAGCAACTTCATCATTAGAGGGCCAGATATCCCCGAAAAATATCTTCTTTCCATCTTTTCCTACACCAATTGGCTCTGGTTCAAAATCAATATCCACCTGCAGTATTGTCCCCTCACGAGAGACATTGTCCAGAGTACATAAATCAACAACCAGAAAAGGAATGTGGTACCCACATGGTATGAGGAATAGAAAGTATACAATGTAATATATTGGGTCCAGAATGATTTTAAGAACATATAGTATATAATTTGAGTACCGTTCCAGCAAGTGCATAGGCTACCACAAGTGGAGGCGAAGCAAGATAATTAGCTCTTGTTAAAGGATGGACACGACCCTCAAAATTCCTATTCCCAGACAACACAGCAGCAGCCACTAAATCTGTATATGAGTACAAAATCAAAATCATCAGCTAGAGAGATTCTTAAGAGGAATATCAGGAAAAGAACTGCGTTTAGAAAGAATTACCATTTTCAGTGATAGCTGATGCCACAGCTTCATCTATATCTCCAGAATTCCCAATGCAAGTGGTGCATCCATAACCAACAATATGAAACCCTAGCTGATTCAGATATTTCTGCAAGCCACTGCAGAGGAAGTGCCAAAATCAGAAATGTACTGCCATAGCTGCATGAAGTTTTCAAGACATGCGATCATAGTTTTAATTGATACCTCTTTTCCATGTATTTGGTTACAACCCCAGAACCTGGAGCAAGACTTGTCTTAATCCATGGTTTCACCTGATAAGAGAATGAACTTATAAATCCAATCACATTCCGTTAGCTCATCAAATTGATGTGATATGATCTTCTACCATGATCATATACTTAGAAATCAACCAGGGCATTTTCCAATTCAAGCTTCACATGCCATTAATCTGGAAAATCTAAAAAAGCTAAAGGATAAAGTTTAGCCTCTCTAACGTTACTGGTATTCAGCTGGAGGAAAGGCATGCAGGATACTAGCATAATCCTTTAAGTTTTTTTAAGCTAACAGTTTAAACCAGCATTACAAGGGAGTCTAGCATCCTGAAGCTTTTGGAATCCTGATTAGTACTTAAAAGTCTATTTTTATCATAGTTTTACATCATCATTTTACACTTGAAGTATCAATAACTCATTAACTAAAGCATGTTTTATAATAAAATATCTAATAATATAAGATACCTTTAATTTGTGGTAAATGTTCATTTTAAATGCAGGCTTATCATATAAATGAAAGGATTAATTGATGACTTTAAGAACTTAAATTGGAAGGGCAAAAAGATGACCAAAATTAGAAAAGAGATGTTGGTGCAATCCAAACCGGAACACTATTCGGTAATTGGGTCATATCTGGAGCTATAGATCTCATATTTGGGTCTACGCTATAGATCTCAGATTTAGGTTTACTTTATATGGATGGAAAGGTAAGACATAGGCCTACAACTTTCATATGGAGCCCAAGATCTAAAAAGATCATTTTCAAGTCCAAATTGTTGCAACAACAAAGAAGCCCGAATCTGTCCTCCAGCCCGAGCACTATTCAGTATTTTCGCCATATCTGGAGTTCTAGAAGTCAAAATGAGCTGAATGTTTTTACACAAGAAAGATGAGACAATTGCCTACAACTTTCATGTTTTCAAGTGGCTCTATCATGTTTGCAACTGGCTCCAATTTTGACGTTATCAATGACGTTTTGGGCAGACAAGAGAAGATAAGGATTGTCACCAAGTCAAGAGTTGGCCACCCACTCATCAATTAGTCATCAAATCAATAGTTCCCAATTTTGGCCTATAAAAAGAGGCATTTGCCATGTATTTAGGCATCTTGGTTTCCAGATCAAGATCATGCTCTTGCTTTCTCTCTTTGTATTTTTTGTAATGCTTATGCTTTGCTTTCATTAATATCAAGTTTATGCCTTTCATTTCCTTTCCTTTACTTAGTTAACCTTTATCTTATTTATGTTCTTGTTTTGTTTATTTATTTTTCTTTCTTTATTATGTTTAGCTAAGTTTATTATGTCAAGGTGAAAAGGTTACACTAATGGTGTAAGAATAAGTATAGTGTAAACTTAATATCGACTTTAATGTTTGATACTAACATGTTTTGTATTTGTTATCTTGTTCGCTCTTTAATACTTTGCTTGTTAAATGACTAATCTTGATTTATATGGTATAACACTTGGTACAACAAATACTTAGCACTCTCATAGCCCATACTGTATGGGATAACCAACACCTGAGCTATGAAAGGAACTTGATTGGTTGTTAACATAAGTTATAATCATGAATGCTTGACGAGATTTACAAGTATTAGCATTAATCGAATAAGATGACTAATGTAATCATGTTAACAATCTATAATTAGATTGGAACCTCCTTTGTGTGTGGTTTCCAATTGAATAATAAGAGTTTATACTATACTTGTTTGACATACCATTAGTGGAACCTCTAACCTTGATATTTGTTATTATCATTGTTTAATCGTTACGTTAATATTCCATCTCAAATTTCTCATCTTCTTCTTCTTTATTATTATTATTATTAGTAGTAGTATTACTACTACTACTACTACTACTACTACTACTATTATTATTATTATTATTATTATTATTATTATTGC
>NW_011501878.1:20490-30407 GCF_000495115.2 Populus euphratica | reverse complement strand
CTTTTGATGTTTTGCCCATAACTTTTGACTCAGGTGTCCAAATGAGCTGTTCTTTAATGATCTAGAAAGGTGATATAATTTTCTATAAATATGTGTCTAATAGACATCTCGAGAAAAGGCTTCTAAGAGGGTCAAATTTCTGTCCAACTTTAGAGTCATATTTGTGTCCAAATTTTTTCTGAAATTGTGTTGTGTTCTTTTTTATAGATTTCGGTTCTTTAGTTTGTAAAACTTATTATTTCAGTTTGATTCAAGTTATTTCATGTTTATTGAAGTGTTATATATAATCATGGTTGGCTAATCTCTTTCTTGGATCCAAATCAAGGATGATGGTGATTGAGGTGAGTTCTTTAGGATATGAATGAATCTTAATATTTATCTTCTTATTTTCTTCATGAATGATTTATTATTGCAAAGAAATTTTAGAAATCATTTAGGTAATGTTATATAATCTTGAATTTTTATGCACAAACTTTAGTTTTGGTATAGAGATTGCTTGATTCAATGTCTTACTTAATATGAAAGTACTTGTTCATTCTTAAGCAATAATCAATCTTCATCTTTCTAAACTTCATTGTAATATCTTCAGATCTAATATCACCATCGTTGATATTAGGTTGAGTTATCTTATATATGTTGAAGAAATCACCAATACATCACCATTAAAATTGATTTGGACTAGGACTTACTTTTTCTTGTCATTTAAAATCTATTTACACTTTTTCATCTTTGAAAACAAATCCATCAATTATTTTCAACCAAGTTATTGTTAATTTAATTTCTCTTGAGTTACCTAGCTTAATTTCTAGATCGAGCTCTCTGTGGATATGACCTTGATCTTACCGAGTTAATTGCTACATCGCACACTCGTACACTTGTGAGTTAAAACAAGTCGATCATAAAAAGCGGTCAAGCAATTTTGGCGCCGTTGCTGGGGAGCTAGCAAGCAAAGGTAACAAATTTAGATTTCATTATTGGAAAACTAAAAAAAAATCATATAAAAAAATCAATTGGCTAGTTTTACCGCCTCAAAAAAATTGAAAAAAAAATCAAATGGCTGGGTTTACCGCCTCAAAAAAATTGAAAAAAAAATCAAATGGCTGGTTTTACCGCCTCAAAAAAATTGACCTCAACTTTTCGGATATTGGACTGTGGAATGGACTACTAATTGTTAGATTTTGGTTGGTTCAACTATTTTTATTTTGATGTTTATTCTAATTAGTTTATAATATTTATTGTTTATATTATAAGGCTGGTTTTACCGCCTCTTGTTTATTTTATTTTATCTTGTTGTTGTTTTGTTTTGTTTTTGTTTTTTTTTGAAGTACTTGGCTGGTATTACCGCCTCTTGTTTATTTTATTTTTTGTTATTTTATTGTAATTATTTTTCTTATATTTATTGTTTGAAGTACTTGGCTGGTATTACCGCCTCTTTATTCATGCTTGTTATAATTATCTTTTAATGTTTATTATTGTTAATATTGCTTATTAGTAGGAGTGTGAATTTTCTAATTTGTTGTATTTTTATTTTTGAGCTATTACTTTATCTTTAACATTTCATTTAATTTTATTTGCAATCTTCTTTTTCTTTTTCCTTTCTTTTTATATTCATATAATTGTTATATTATTATTATTCATCATGGCTAATGTTGAAGATGTAGAGGGTGAAGGGAGTGTTCAAGGTAAAGGACCTCCACAATTCAATGATCAACCTAATTTTCGAACTCTTAGAGAGTATCTTCACCCAGCTAGACAAAGTACACCTTCGTGTATTATCTTGCCTCTGAACCAACAAGCTTTCAATTTAAAACTGGGCATGATCCAACTTTTTCCCACATATCATGGTATGGATTCTGAAAATCCATATATACATATTAAGGACTTTGAAGAGGTATGTAATACTTTTATTGATAGAACATATACTAAAGAAACTATTCAGCTTAAATTGTTCCCATTCTCTCTAAAGGATAAAGCCAAGCTTTGGCTAAACTCCCTGCGTCCTAGGTCTATAGGTACATGGAGAGAAATGCAAGCTGAATTTTTGAAAAAATACTTCCCCACTCATAAGACAACAGCCTTACAACGTCAAATGATGAATTTTTCTTGTAGTCCAAATGAGTCATTTTACTAAGCTTGGGAAAGGTTCAAAGACTTGTTAAATACATGCCCCCACCATGGTTTTGAGACGTGGAGGTTAGTGAGTTTCTTCTATGACTCTCTTACCGTAGATTTTAAAAAGCTAGTGTCAACCATGTGTAATGGTGAGTTTTATGACAAAGAACCAAGTGAGGGCTTTGATTTTTTTGATCAATTGGCTGAAAACACAAAGCAATGGGAGACTTCTCTCCCAGTTCATGTTGAGTCTAGAAACACCATTTCTCATTCAAGTGGAAAGTTTCAATTGAAAGAGACTGATGACCTCAATGCTAGATTAGCCTCATTGGCTAGGAAAGTAGAGTCTCTTGAGATTAAAAAAGTGCATGTCATGAGTGAACAACAAGAGGAAAGTTGTGTTGTTTGTGAGAGCAAAGGGCATAGGACAACTGAGTGTCCTACCATTCCAGCTTTCAAGGAAGTGCTAGATGGCCAAACTTCTAATTCAAGTAATGTTAGAAAGCCATTTCCAAACCAAGTAGGCAATCCCTACTCTGAGACCTATAATCCTGGATGGAGGAACCACCCAAATTTTGGATGGAGAAATGAGGGCTCTTTAGTACCTTAAACATTTCAACCTCCACCCAACCATTTCATGCTCCCACACATAACACATACCAACCACCTCATAAGAGATCCTTAGAGGATACTCTTCAATAATTCATGCAAACACAAGGAGGAATCAACAACCAAGCTTACAAATTCCAAGACCAAACCAATAGGACCTTAGATGACATTCGAAGTCAACTAACTAAGTTGACTCAATCACTAAGCATTCAAGAGAAAGGAAAAATCTCAGCTCAACCAATGCCCAATCCTAGAGGTCAGGTACACATGAGTGAATCCTCACCTAGTGAACCTTCAAACCATGAACAAGTCCAAGCTATCACCACCCTTAGAAGTGGAAAGATTGTTGATAAAGCCATAGGTTTTGGGATTCCTAGAGGTATTGTGGAGGAGAAATCTAAGGAAAGTGAAGAGGGAATTAAAACACAAGTGACAAATGAGAGTTTGAGTGACAAAGAAGGCAAGATAAATGAGAAAGAGATGAGTGAGAAAGGAGATGATTCAAGAAAAATTGAAGTCAAAGTGAGTGATTTAGAATTTATTCCTAGAGCACCATTTCCACAAAGGTTAGGGAAACCTAAACATGATCTTATGAACTCAGAAATCTATGAATTGTTCAAACAAGTGAAAGTCAATATTCCACTCCTTGATGCAATTAAACAAGTTCCATCTTATGCAAAGTTTCTTAAGGATTTATGCATAGTCAAAAGGAGATTGAATGTGAAAGAAAGAGCCTTTCTAACTGAACATGCTAGTGCCATCATCCAGTTTAAGACCCCTCCCAAATACAAAGATCCTGGTTGTCCTACCATTTCATGCATTATTGGAAGTCATAAGAAAGATCAAGCTTTGTTGGATTTAGGAGCAAGTGTGAATTTAATACCTTACACTGTTTACGAACAATTAGGTTTAGGAGAAATCAAGCCTACTCGAATCACCCTTCAATTAGTTGATAGGTCAATCAAGATTCCCAGGGGTATCGTTGAGGATGTGTTGGTCTAAGTAGATAAATTCTACTTTCCTGTTGATTTTGTAGTGTCAAACACCGCACCAATTCAAGGTTCTAATGCTCCCATCCCAATCATCTTAGGGAGACCTTTCCTAGCTACATCTAATGCCTTAATTAACTATAGGAATGGGGTGATGAAATTGTCTTTTGGGAATATGACTGTGGAGATGAACATATTCAATGTCTCCAAACAAATTAGGGAACATGAGGACATTAGAGAGGTAGATTTGATCTAAACAGTTTGTCAAGAACACTGTGAGAGAGTATGGATCAAGGATCCATTGGAGAGAACTTTAATTCATGATGAAAGATTTTGTTCTTTGGAATGTGTTGATGAGGAAGTAAAAGAACTTGAGACTTATCTAGATCCAATGCCTATTATGTCAATAGGTCAATGGACCCCATCGTTTGAGCCTTTGATTTCACCCCATGTCAAAGTTGAGGCATCTCTTGTCCAGCCTTATAAATCAGAAAGGAAGCCTTTACCGAGTGATCTTAAGTATGCATTTCTAGGGGAAGATGAATCATATCCTATTGTGATCTCATCAAAACTTAGCATAGAGCAAGAACAAAAACTTTTAAGAGTGGTGAGAAAACACAAGAAAGCAATTGGGTGGAAAATTACTGACTTGAAAGGAATTAGCCCTCTTTTATGTACACATAGAATCTATCTTGAAGAAGAGGCTAAATCTGTGAGGCAAATGCAAAGACGATTGAACCCAAACATGAAGGAAGTAGTGAGAGGTGAAGTGCTTAAGTTACTTGATGCAGGTATCATTTACCCTATTGCAAACTCAAAATGGGTTAGTCCAACCCAAGTTGTCCCTAAAAAATCTGGAGTCACGGTAGTGAAGAATGAAAATAATGAGCTGGTACCAACTAGAATCCAAACTGGATGGCATATGTGTATTGATTATCGTAAATTGAACATGGTGACTAGGAAGGACCATTTTCCGCTTCCATTTTTAGACCAAGTGCTTGAAAGAGTAGCTGGAAGAGCTTTCTATTGTGTTTCTTGATGGATACTCAAGTTATAACCAAATTGAGATTTCTTTAAAAGACCAAGAAAAAACCACTTTCACTTGTCCTTTTGGTACCTATGCTTATAGAAGAATGCCTTTTGGTTTGTGTAATGCACTAGCCACTTTTCAAAGGCGTATGATGAGTATCTTTAGTGACATGGTGGAAAATTTTTTGGAAGTTTTCATGAATGATTTTTCAGTTTATGGGGATTCTTATGAGTTGTGTCTAATACATTTAGAAAAAGTCCTTGAAAGATGTGAAGAGAGCAATCTTGTACTCAATTGGCAGAAGTGTCATTTTATGGTGACACATGGCATTGTCTTAGGTCACATTGTCTCCTCAAAAGGAATAGAGGTAGATAAGTCAAAAGTGGAAATCATTCAAAAATTACCTACCTCTATGACTGTGAAAGATGTGAGATCCTTTTTAGGACATGCTGGTTTTTATCGAAGATTCATTCATTCTTTTAGTACCATTGCCAAACCATTGTGTAACTTGTTGTCACAAGATGTCCAATTTGATTGGACATCAAAATGTCAATAAGCTTTTGAAAAGCTTAAAGGGTTGTTGACAATTGCACCAATCATGCAAGCTCCTGATTGGTCTTTACCATTTGAACTGATGTGTGATGCTAGTGATTTTGCAGTTGGGGCTGTTTTTGCGCAAAGAAAAGATAAGAAACCTCATGTTATATATTATGCTAGCAAGACTTTGAATGATGCTCAATTGAATTACACTACAACTGAAAAAGAACTTTTAGTTGTGGTCTTTGCATTAGACAAGTTTAGGTCTTATTTGGTTGGATCTTTTGTTATTGTTTTCACCGATCATGCAGCATTGAAATATTTGCTCACAAAACAAGATGCCAAACCACGCTTGATTCGATGGATCCTCCTACTCCAAGAGTTTAACCTTGAAATTCGAGATAAAAAGGGAGTAGAGAATGTAGTGGCTGATCATTTGTCTCGTCTTTCAAGCTATGAGACCATAATTGATGAATGTCCAATAAATGAACTCTTTGCTGATGAAAATTTATTTTATGTAGGTACTGTCTTCTATATTGGTTCTCCATGGTATGCTGACATAGCAAATTACCTAGCCACAAGTCAGATTCCTTCTCATTAGTCTCAACTTGACAAACAAAAATTCTTGCGTAATGTGCGCTCCTTTTTTTGGGATGACCCCTACTTATTTAAATACTGTCCTGACCAAATTATTAGGCGGTGCATCCCTGATCATGAAATTCCAAGTGTCATTAATTTTTGTAATGCATTAGCCTATGGTGGGCATTTCTCTTCCAAGAAAACCATTGCCAAAATCTTGCAGTGTGGTTTTTATTGGCCCACCATGTTTAAAGATGTTCATGCCTTCTGTGTTGCATGTGACCGATGCCAACGACTAGGTAGCCTCATTAGGCGTAACATGATGCCCCTTAACTCCATCCTTGTTTTGGAAATATTTGATTGTTGGGGGATTGATTTCATGGGACCTTTTCCAAGTTCATTTGGTTACCAATTCATCCTTGTAACTATTGATTATATGTCTAAATGGGTGGAGGCCATTTATTACTTCGACACTCCTGCACTTGGGAGAAGACATCAATCTTTTCGTCGTGTCAATTCATCTCGAACCAATGACCATCGAGTTGTGGTCAAATTCTTAAAAGAAAATATTTTCTCTCGTTTTGGCATGCCCCGGGCTATGATTAGTGATGGGGGAAAACATTTTTGTAACAAACCCGTTGGGATTTTGATGAGAAAATATGGTGTAATTCAAAAGGTCAGTACCCCCTATCACCCACAGACTAGTAGCCAAGCTGAGTTGGCAAATAGGGAGATCAAGAACATTTTAGAGAAAACAGTCAATCCAAACCATAAAGATTGGTCCCTACGACTAGTTGATACTTTGTGGGCATATCGCACTGCTTATAAGACCTCTTTAGGGATGTGTCCTTATAGGCTAGTTTATGGAAAGCCTTGTCATCTCCCTGTTGAGATTGAGCACCGTGCATATTGGGCCATTCGGCAATTCAATGACAATGAAAATGAGGTTGGCAAAAATAGAAAGCTTCAATTGGATGAATTAGAGGAGCTGAGAAATGATGCATTTGAAAATGCAAAAATTTCAAAACATAAGATGAAAACTTTGCATGATAAACATATTCTTAGAAAATCCTTTCATGTTGGTCAAAAGGTTCTCTTGTATAATTCACGATTACATCTCTTTCCTGAAAAGTTGAGGACAAAATGGATTGGTCCATTTGTGATTAAATCCATCTCTAAGCATGGTGCATTTGAGGTAGAAAATCCTAAGAATGGAAATATTTTCAAAGTAAATGGTTATCGATTGAAACCTTATCTTGAAAACGTTGTGGCTGAAGTTGAGACATTGGATCTTGAAGATCCAATACCATTGTAGTATCAAAAGTAATGAGTTTTTATTTTTATTTTTATTTTTATTCATTTTTATTTTTTTTCTTCTTCTTTCTTCCATCTCTTATATTTTCTTGTTCATGCATTCGGGACAATGCATTATTTTAAGTTGGGGGGTGTGAGGTTCTTTATTTTCAAAAAAAAAAACATCAATGTTTTCTTTTAGTTGTGATATGCAGGTTAAAAAAAAAAATCAAGCAAAAAGTCAGCTCATGCCCAATTCAATCAGACATTCATCCTTAAAAACAGAAGGGGAGTAACAATTTTCTAATCTTTATACTTTTCTTCTCTTTCTCTTTTACATTGAGGATAATGTAAAACTTAATTTTAGATATTTCATTATGTTGAATGCTTGAGATAACAATGCTTGTTAAAAAAAAAAAAACTTGCATTCATATGTGAATGAGACTTGTTTAGGATCATCATTACATTTTTGGATTCATTACTATGTTGAACATTGCATGCTTTAATTTGGGATAGATAATATCTTATAAAGCAAGATATAGCATACTTTTTTTTAAGATTATTGAAGTACATCTTTCCTTGTAAAAGTTGTGTGAGTTGTGTGATTATGCATGAAAGATGAGTATGATGCTTTACTTGTGATTATCCCTTTTGATCCAGTCCTAAACAAGGTTTAAGTAAATAGAGTAATAATTATTACATAAATAAATGTGTACAAAGTTCTATCTACTCCAATGTTTTGAGTTGCTCAGTAACTAGGGGTATTCATCACAAATGTTTATCTTTACGTCAAACGACAGCTTGAAATATGAGTATGCAAAGCACTTTAAGTTTGTGACTTTGTGAGTAACCGGGTGCATTCATCATAAATGTTTGTATTCGCGTCAAAAGGGAAGTGACTACTTAAAGATAGAATAAATCATATCTTCAAAGAAAAAAAGATGAAAAAAGGGAAGTCTCTTATTTTACATATATATTTATTGTTTTTATTTGGTTTTTTTTATAATAATTGATGTGCTTTTTAGTAATGAAGTTTGTTTTAATGTTTCGATAGGTTTTTGGAGCTTAAATGAATTAATTTAGAAAATTCAACGTCGAAATTCAGAACAAAGAATTGAAGAGACATTTAGTTGAAGATTAAAGCAAATCTTGGTTCAAATAAGTGCTCCAAATTTGTCCCAAAAATCAATTCTATTCCAATTCTAGAAAAGAATATCATATGATCTATTTCAAGCCCAAACTTGCCTTATGTTCTGTGCAAACTTCAACCATTAAACACTCAAGGTTTCAATGTCAATCTTAGCCCAAATAATAGGTACATTTGTATACTTATTTTATGCTTAAATTCAGCCCCAAATCAACCCCAAATCAACCCCAAATCAACCTTCAAATCAGCCCAAACACAATCCATGATCTTACATGTCCACACAACAAATAACAATTGATTTATTTTGGGTAATCCATTGATCCAAGAAGGCAAGCACATGGATGCAAAGTTGGAGGGGATATTGTTACATTATTTTGGGTCAAAAAGAAGAAAGAGACAGCTCATAAATGAGGAAGAAAAACGTGCACCAAAGTGGTTGTAAAGCTATCCTGATTTGATTTTTTAGAACACTTTTTTGTGTTTTGCCCATAACTTTTGACTCAGGTGTCTAAATGAGCTGTTCTTTAATGATCTGGAAAGGTGATAGAATTTCCTATAAATATGTGTCTAATAGATATCTCGAGAAAATGCTTTTAAGAGGGTCAAATTGCTGTCCAAAGTTAGAGTTAGATTTGTGTCCGAATTGTTTCTGAAATTGTGTTGTGTTCTTCTTTATAGATTTCGGTTCTTTAGTTTGTAAAACTTATTATTTCAGTTTGATTCCAGTTATTTCATGTTTATTGAAGTGTTCTTATATATAATCATGGTTGGCTAATCTCTTTCTCAGATCCAAATCAAGGATGATGGTGATTGAGGTGAGTTCTTTAGGATATGAATGAATCTTAATGTTTATCTTCTTATTTTCTTCATGAATGATTTATTATTGTAAAGAAATTTTAGAAATCATTTAGGTAATGTTATAATCTTGAATTTTTATGCACAAACTTTAGTTTTGGTATAGAGATTGCTTGATTCAATGTCTTACTTAATATGAAAGTACTTGTTCATTCTTAAGCAATAATCAATCTTCATTGTAATATCTTCTGATCTAATATCACCATCGTTGATATTAGGTTGAGTTATCTTATATATGTTGAAGAAATCACCAATACATCACCATTAAAATTGATTTGGACTAGGACTTACTTTTTCTTGTCATTTAAAATCTATTTACACTTTTTCATCTTTGAACACAAATCCATCAATTATTTTCAACCAAGTTATTGTTAATTTAATTTCTCTTTAGTTTTTTTTTTTTATTACCTAGCTTAATTTCCAGATCTAGCTCTCTATGGATATGACCTCGATCTTACCGAGTTAATTGCTACATCGCACACTCGTGCACTTGCGAGTTAAAACAAGCCGATCATAAAAAGCGGTCAAGCACCTTGCTTTGTGAAATTTGCAAATTGTTTTTATTTTTTAACGCTTTGATTACTAGGGAATAGTAATAAGCTGGTTGGGGGTGTGATTAGTACTTAAAAGTGCATTTTTATCAAGGTTTTATATCATCATTTTGCACTTGAAGTATCAATAACTCCTTAACTAAAGCATGTTTTATAATAATATATCTAACAATATAAGATACCTTTAATTTATGGTAAATGTTCATTTTAAATTC
>NW_011501878.1:19051-20457 GCF_000495115.2 Populus euphratica | reverse complement strand
CTATCACATAAATGAAAGGATTGATTGATGAATTTAAGAACTGAAATTGAAAGGATAAAGAGATGAGATTGATGACTTGAAGAACTTAAATTGCAAGGATAAAGAGATGGCCAAACTTAGAAAAGAGATGTCGGTGCAATCCAAACCGGAACACTGTTCGGTAATTGGGTCATATCTGGAGCTATAGATCTCAGATTTAGGTCTACTTTATATGGATGGAAAGGCAAAACATAGACCTACAACTTTCATATGGAGCCAAGATCTAAAAAGGCCATTTTCATGTCCAAATTGTTGCAACAACAAATAAGCCCGAATCTGTCTTCCAGCCCGAGCACTGTTCAGTATTTTGCCATATCTAGAGTTCTAGAAGTCGAAATGAGCTGAATTTTGTACACAAGAAAGCTGAGATAATTGCCTACACCTTTAATGTTTTTGAGTGGCTCCAATTTTGATGTTATCAATGATGTTTTGGGCTTTCATGTTTGCAACTGGCTCCAGTTTTGACGTTATCAATGACGTTTTGGGCAGACAAGAGAAGATAAGGATTGTCACCAAGTCAAGAGTTGGCCACCCACTCATCAATTAGTCATCATATCAATAGTTCCCAATTTTGGCCTATAAAAGGAGGCATTTACCATGCATTTAGGCATCTTGGTTTCCAGATCAAGATCATGCTCTTGTTTTCTCTCTTCGTATTTTTTGTAATGTTTATGCTTTGCTTTCATTAATAGCAAGTTTATGCCTTTCATTTCCTTTCATTTACTTAGCTAACTTTTATCTTATTTATGCTCTTATTTTGTTTATTTATTTTTCTTTCTTTCATTATGTCTAGTTAAGCTTATTATGTCAAGGTGAAAAGGTTACACTAATGGTGTAAGAATAAGTATAGTGTAAACTTAATATGGACTTTAATGTTTGATACTAACATGTTTTGTATTTGTTATCTTGTTCACTCTCTAATACTTTGCTTGTTAAATGACTAATCTTGATTTATGTTGTATAACACTTGGTATAACAAATTCTTGGCACTTTCATAGCCCATACTGTATGCTATAATGTACAACAAATGCTTGGCACTTTCATAGCCCATACTGTATGGTATAACCGACACCTGAGCTATGAAAGGAACTTGATTTGTTGTTAACATAAGTTATAATCATGCATGCTTGACGAGATTTACAAGTATTAGCATTAATTGAATAAGATGACTAATGTAATCATGTTAACAATCTATAATCTGATTGGAACCTCCTTTGTGTGTGGTTTCCAATTGACTAATAAGAGTTTATACTATACATGTTTGACATACCATTAGTAAATCCTCTAACCTTGACATTTATTGTTATCGTTGTTAAATCTTTACGTTAATATTCCATCTCAAAGTTCTCATCTTCTTCTTCTTCTTC
>NW_011501878.1:7947-19029 GCF_000495115.2 Populus euphratica | reverse complement strand
CTCATCTTCTTCTTCTTCTTCTTCTTCTTTTTTATTATTATTATTATTATTATTATTATTAGTATTACTACTACTACTACTACTACTACTACTACTACTACTACTACTACTACTATTATTGTTGTTGTTGTTGTTGTTGTTGTTGTTGTTGTTGTTGTTATTACTATTATTATTGTTATTGTTGTTATTGTTATTGTTATTATTATTATTGTTGTATTATTGTTATTTATAATTTGTACAATTAACCTCCCTATGGTTTGACTCTAGTCTCGCCGGGTTATTTATTACTTCGACACTCCTGCACTTGGGAGAAGACGTCAATCTTTCAGTCGTGTCAACGAGCTTTCGGCTAATGACTCCCAGACTAGTTGGTCTTAGGGCATTAGGTGTTAAGACACCCCTACGAGCTTAATAACTCGGGTCGTAGATACTGATACGTAGATAGTGCAATGTTTGATTCCCTTAAGCTTTTCTCCCCAACCCATGTAATAAGCGTTGGGCCAATAGCTCACAAGTCAGTTGACTTTAGGGTATTAGGTGTTAAAACACCCCTTCGGGCTTAATTGCTTAGGTTAAAGAGGCTACGAAACCAAACTTATCTATATTTTTATTATCATCATTTTTTTTATTTTTTTATTTTTTTTCTTTTTGTACTTTTTTTTTGTTTAAATAAGATATTATCCCTTTCCCTTAGTTGTTACCCTTAACAAAAGAATATAAATAATGTAATAATCCAATGTGCAACCCATAACCATATGTTAAAGTGTGTGTGTGAAAATTAAGGTTTAAGAATACATGTTAAATGAATATATGAGCAGAATTAAGTGATAATAATGCGAGAGTTTGTAAACCTGAATATTTCAAGAAGTATTATGATAGACCTTATTAAGAATGGTTACTAAGATGCGTCTCAAGAGTCACTTTAACAAAAGAGCTCCTTTACTCTATCATCCTAGTAACAACAATTTTGCACATGCTTTATGAAATGAAAACAATTTTTTTTTTATCAACTACTACCCTCTCCCCCCAACCAAAATGAGACATTGTCCTCAATGTTCGATGGTAGAAAGATAGAGTATAGAAGATACCACCTTAATGTTCTAAGGTAGAAAGATAGAGTATAGAAGATATCACCTGAAATAACAAACACTGACAAACCTGAAACACACTGAAACAAAAATAAGAAATAACAAAACACAAATATTATGCTATTAATAAAACCAAAAGACACAAGTTTTTACAAACTAAAACTCAGATCGCAGTTGTGATTGTGGCTCACATCTTCCATTGGTTTTACGTCCAAGAATAGCTTAAACGCCCTCTATGGGTCAGGGATAAGCTTCCCATCTAGGTTTCTTAAAAACCGGCAAATAGGGTCTTTTTTAATCAGATTCCCAAGACTATGTTGAGCATGTTCTTTATGGAATAGTGGCCATAAATCATGAATTGCACGATGCTTATCTCGACTATGATGAAACTTAAGAGTCAATAGAAGATTATCTAAAGACTCTCCGTGTTTTGAAATAAATCCCACCTTTTGACAATTTTCACAGGTTTTGCGGAATGCATGTGATTCCTTAAATATGGTGGGCCAATAAAATCCGCTTTGTAAGATTTCTACAATCCTCTTTTTTGACGAGAAATGATCCCCACGTGCCTTAAAGTGATAAAATTTAATGAAATTACTTACCTCATTGTCGAGAATGCATTTTTGAAATATTTGATCAGGACAATAATTGAATGAGTAGGGGTCATCCCAATAAAAATTTTGCACATTGCTCAAAAATTTTCTTTTGTCTTCGGTACTCTAGTGAGTTGGCAAAAATCCTGAAGCAAGAAAATAGATATTTTTAGCAAACCAAGACATTGAACTAAGAGAAAGTAGAGATTCATCAGGAAAGTAATCATCAATTGGTGTGATGTCGGGTGTCGAATCTGTTGTCACTTTTGATAAAAGATCTGCATCAACATTTTCGATGCCTTTTTCATCCTTGATTTCTTCTTGATTGGTCATGGCATGAGAAAATAGAAGTGTTGGAGAGGAATTAGTCTTTTCTTTGCAATGTCAGATCCAACCCCTTCCTTACCCTTAGAGATTGACTCATCATCTTTCTCACAAGGTTCAAGAATTAGTTTGTGAATAACCTTACCATTACAAAGAGTGGTGATTGATTTGACTTGATCCATGTGTTGACTTCCAGGACTACTTGCATTTGCATTGTATTGCCCCTTGGGATTTTGCTGTGGTTGAGATGGAAACTTACCTTTCTCTTAAAAACTGAGAGCAGATGTGAATTTTGCAAGAGTATCTTTAAAATCTGTTATGCTTTGAGCAAGTTGAGTGTTGATTGTCTCTTGTTTTTCAATGAATGCATACAAAGTTTCTTCAAAAATTTTTGTAGGAGGTGGAGCATAAGGAGGTGTATATCCATGAGAATTTTGGAAATTATGTTATGCTTGAAACTGTGGTGGTGAAGTTTGTGCATTGTCACTCTTCCAACTGAAATTTGGGTGATTTCTCCAACTAGGATTATATGTTTGCAAATATGGGTTATGATTGGGCCTTTCGAAACTATTTAAAGCATGGGCTTGTTCATGTAGACATTCCTTAAAAGAAGGCAAGGTTGGACAGTTATTGGTTGAGTGTTCATTTGTTTCACATATTTGACACACAATCTTTTCAACAGATTTTAATTTACCACTCTTTTTCAATTCTAGTGCCTCGACTTTTCTAGCTAAAGATGCAAACTTGGATTGGAGTTCATGATCTTCCCTAAATTTGTACATATCTTCACTAGATGCATGAGGATGAGTTTTACTTGGTGCCACATAAGTACCTGTAGTGTCCCAATTTTGAGCATTTTCAGCTAACAAGTCTAAGTACTCCATTGCTTCATTAGGGTCTTTATCTTCAAAAGTTCCATTGCACATCAATTCAACCATTTGCCTATCTCTAGGTGTTAACCCTTCATAAAAATGTGAAACCAATCTCAATGTTTCAAAACCATGATGAGGGCAAGTATTAAGCAAGTCTCGATACCTATCCCAACATTGGTAAAATGTTTCTCCTGGTTTTTTAGTGAAAATGGTGATTTGTCTTTTGAAAGAGTTTGTTCTGTGAGATGGAAAAAACTTCTTTAGAAACTGCTGTTGCATTTCATCCCAAGCACGAATGGATCCTGGTCTTAAATTTTGTAGCCATGTTTTAGCTTTATCTTTTAATGAAAAAGGAAAAAGCTTTAATCTGATGGTGTTCAGAAAAAGCTTTAATCTGATGGTAAGGAAAAAGCTTTAATCTGATGGTATTCATGCTACAATTTAAATTATTATATGTGTTGCAGACCTCCTCAAATTCCCTTAAATGCAAGTATGGATTTTCCAATTCTAAGCCATGAAAAGAAGGTAAAAGTTGAATAATGTCTGGCTTAAAATTAAAATGAGATGCATCGGGAGGAAAAACTATGCATGATGGTGCACTTGTTCTTGTGGGATTCATGTGGTCTCTAAGTGTTCTAGCACGATTATTCTCATTATTCTCATTATGAAGTGATTGATTATCTTCTTCGGCCATATTTTCTGAAAATGATGAGGATACCCTACAAAGTCTACCACTTGATGTACGTGACCACACTCCCATGCACGTGTAGGAATAGAATAAAAGGAAGAAGAAAACAAAAGAAAAAGAAACAAGAGAAAATAGATAAAGTTATATACAAGAAAAGTGAAAAGAGAAAATAAACTAAATATTATAATTTATACAAAACTTACCTCCCCAGCAACGACGCCAAAAACTTGACACGACTAAAAGATTGATGTCTTCTCCCAAGTGCAAGAGTGTCGAAGTAATAAATAACCCGGGAAGACCGGGGTCGAACCATAGGGAGGTTAATTATACAAATTATAAATAACAATAATACAACAACAACAACAATAACAACAACAACAACAATAATAATAATAATAATAATAACAATGACAATGACAATGACAATAATAATAATAATAATAGTAGTAGTAGTAGTAGTAGTAGTAGTAAGAAAGAAAAAGAAGGAGAAGAAGAAGAAGAAGATAAAAACTTTGAGATGGAATATTAATGTAAGGATTACACAATGATAATAACAAATGTCAAGGTTAGAGGATCCACTAATGGTATGTCAAACAAGTATAGTATAAACGCTTATTATTCAATTGAAAACCTTACACAAAGGAGGTTTCAATCAGATTGTATATTGTTAACATGATTACATTAGTCATCTTATTCGATTAATGCTAATACTTGTAAATCTCGTCAAGCATTCATGATTATAACTTATGTTAACAACAAATCAAGTTCCTTTCATAGCTCAGGTGTCGGTTATACCATACAGTATGGTCTATGAAAGGGCCAAGCATTTGTTGTACCAAGTATTATACAACATAAATCAAGATTAGTCATTTAACAAGCAAAGTATTAAAGAGTGAACAAGATAACAAATACAAAACATATTAGTATCAAACATTAAATTCCATATTAAGTTTACACTATACTTATTCTTACACCATTAGTGTAACCTTTTCACCTTGACATAATAAACTTAGCTAAACATAATAAAAGAAAGAAAAATAAATAAACAAAATAAGAACATAAATAAGATAAGAGTTAACTAAGTAAATGAAAGGAAATGAAAGACATAACTTGATATTAATGAAAGCAAAGCATAAACATTACAAAAAATACAAAGAGAGAAAGCAAGAGCATGATATTGATTTGGAAACCAAGATGCCTAAATGTATGGCAAATGCCTCCTTTTATAGGCCAAAATTAGGAACTATTGATTTGATGACTAATTGATGAGTGGGTGACCAACTCTTGACTTGGTGACAATCCGTATCTTCTCTTGTCTGCCCAAAACATCATTGATAACGTCAAAATTGGAGCCACTTGAAAACATAAAAGTTGTAGGAAATTGTCTCAGCTTTCTTATGTAAACAATTCAGCTCATTTGAATTTCTAGAACTCCAGATATGGGCCAAATACTGAACAGTGCTCGGGTTGGAAGACAGATTCGGACTTCTTTGTTGTTGCTACAATTTGGACTTGAAAATGGCCTTTTTAGATCTTGGGCTCGATATGAAAGTTGTAGGCCTATGTCTTACCTTTCCATCCATATAAAGTAGACTTAAATCTAAGATCTATAGCTCCAGATATGACCCAATTACCGAATAGTGTTCCGGTTTGGATTGCACCGACATCTCTTTTCTAAGTTTGGCCATCTCTTTATCCTTTCAATTTCAGTTCTTAAATTCATCAATCAATCCTTTCATTTATGTGATAGGCCTACATTTAAAATGAACATTTACCACAAATTAAAGTTATCTTATATTATTAGATATATTATTATAAAACATGCTTTAGTTAAGGAGTTATTGATACTTCAAGTGCAAAATGATGATATAAAACATTGATAAAAATGCGCTTTTAAGTACTAATCAATAAGTCTATCATAAAGATAGTTAAAAAGCTAGTGAAAAATAACCATCTAGAAGTAGAAAAAATAAATATTAGATATAATGTCAATGTAATATTAGAAGTCAAACAATAACAATAAGATAAAGTTGTCAAACATGTTAGGCCAATATTTAAGGAGCTTAAAGAAAAAAAAAGTAGCAAAACACTAATCTAAGTCGTTATCAATATTGTATAGGAAATGTGGCATCCTTTGGTTAGCAATATTAAAAAAATGTTATTCCAATTTTTGCCATAATAAATAAAAAATCAAGGGATTTTTCTAAATACCTTATCAAGATCTTCTAAGCAAATTATAAAATGAAAAGAGAGTCGATACTGCATATGGTGAAGAAAGTACTATTAGCAAAGACTAAGGATGACAACAATATCTAAACCTCACATCAACAGGCTCTTGTAGGATGTTAAATGTCTTCAACATATGCCTTCATTTAAATAAAATAATAACTCAATGAAAAGAGTGGCATGATTATTAAGGGTGATGACTTTTTGGATGATGATTTATAAGAAAAGGGCACTAATGTCCTTCCTAGTGACGGTACACATTATAACGAGGGAATATTTTTTGAATTTTCAATCTTTATATGATAACTAGATAAAGAAAACACATTAAAAAAGATAAATTATAAAACTTTGATGACATAGAAATGAATGACCATGGAGAAACCATATCCATAATTTGGTATTCCCTCTTCCTATTTTTTTACGCCAGAGCTAGCCAACTGCCTTATATGGGACATTGTTGAGAAAAAGGTAGAATTCATTATAATATAAGCCTATGGTCGATATCCCCAAAATCAATAAGAGCTAAACAACATAAGCCTATGGTTAATCAATAACATGGTCTCCTATTTTTATCACTAATTGTACTATTAGATATCACTATTTGATATTCTTTTTTCCTTTTTATTTATTATTTTAATTTCCTTTATGCTTTCAAACTTTTAGTTATTTTACTAGCAGAGGTAGGGTTTTCTGGTTTATTTAAATGTTTTGTAACCTCTTGAGGATGAGCTACTATACAATTATTTTTTAGAGAATAAAATACTATGAATTTAAGGTTCACATCTATAACCTTTTTTCACTAGTTAAATCTTTATGTGTTTTCTATGTTGTTATTATTCTATTAGTTTCCATATGTATTATTTGTTCTTAAGTCTAATGGTAAATGATTTCTATGCAAACTTTTCCATTCTTAACTTCCTTGAAGCTTTCGTTTTAGTTGGAGGATTAAACCTTAAATCCCAAAAAGGTTGGCACTAGCTAACTTTTTATCTTACATAAAAAAATGATTGAATTTAAAGAGTTTTGTTAGAAAACAATATAAATCATATTTTATGGCATAGCTTAAACTTTTAGGTTGATATGCTTTTTTGGCATGGTATTAAAACCTTGATGACCAAATAATTAGGAATTCAAATCTCATCACCTTCAATCTAATTAATAAAAATTAAGCATAAAGTAATATGAATATGTGCAAATTTCAAACTCAAAAATCTTTCAATTGAGATGGGTATTAGAGAATAATATAAATTATATCTTAAAGCTTCATTTAATAACTTAAACTTTAGGTTAAGATGATTTTTTGATAGAATTTGCTTGCGTTTACTAAATGGCATATGAAATGTTGTAGCTCTTTTCTCTCTATATGTAATCATCTACATAGAGATTAACATTCGCCCATATCATAAATCACTATATTAGTTTTTAATAGTGATCACCAATATACATCCATGTGGATATTGGACTCCAACTATAAGACTTGTTAATTGCTTTATGCATTCAAGTGAGTGGTTTTTTGTTTTCTTCAACAAGTTGATGGTAATAACTTTTACTCTAAATTCTAGGTTGAGCTTGTTAGTAGGGTTGCTATCGCGCTGTTGCAGACACATTATAATCAATTGGTTAGCACAGCAGTTGTGAGACTAGTGTTGATTGTTCTTGTTGTAACCCAATTTTGGATTCACTAAGATTTTCTTGAATGTTATTTTATTTTATTATTCAAAACAAAAACAAAAAAAATAAAAAAAAGTTTAAAACATATTTTCTCGAGTCAACCGCATCTTTCGATCAAAACCAAGTACACTAGGTCAATACGGGTTAAACCATGTCGATTGAGATAAAAAATGAGTTTCTGGCCGTTTCGGGTCAAAACCGTCATTTTTGGTCAAAACAAAGTCCACCGAGTCAATACGGGTCCCACCATGTCGACCAGGATGAAAAATGAGTTTCAGGCCAAAACCGAGTCCACCGGGTCAATACGGGTCCCACCATGTCGACTAGGATGAAAAATGAGTTCCGGGCCGTTTCGAGTCAAAACCATCATTTTCGGTCAAAACCGAGTCCACCGGGTCAATACGGGTCCCACCATGTTGACCGGGTGAAAAATGAGTTCCGGCCAGTTTTAGGTTAAAACCGTCATTTTTTATCAAAAAACCCAGTCTACCGAGTTGATACCCGTATAAAGATTTTTTTGTAATTAAAATTGATTTTTAGCGGTTGAAAAGCTTTTTATAATACTGATTTGAATTTTTAATTTTACCCCTATAAATAAATATTATTATTATATATAATAAAACAAAAAATAATACAATTCTGTCACAGTAGGCGAAAGATTTCCGCCGATGGTAGGCGGTGCAGCTGTACATTGAAAATTTTGCACAATCCATGATTAATTGCACAATTCGTGATTCCTCGTCCCCTGTCATTGGCTATAAATAGCCAATGAAACCAAGCCAACCAGGGGTAGGAAAAGAAGAAAAGAAAAGAAGAGAATTCTGAATCCGAGCGCTTACTATTTGATATTGTTCACTTATTTTCTACTTTTTCTTCACGCGAGTAAGATATTGATTTTTTTTAAAACAATTTGAAAAATACCAAAAATATCTTAACCCTTAGATCTAATAGTATTTAAATCTGGGCCTTTGATTTTTTAGGATACAATAGGCTTTACCACACCAGATTAAAACCCAAATCCATCTTAGCCTTTAAAATAATCTTCCATTTGATCCTGTTGCACCACGTCATCAGGCATACCAAACACTCGGTACACCGCGACACACTAGATCATAGCTCAGCCCATCCAAACCGTCCGATCAACTTGTAAATCAACCCAATCACAGCCGCTCGATCAGCTCATCCATGATCCAACCATTTACAGCGTTCAGACACACCGATGCACCATACTCGCGTTCACACCGTAGCAAATCTCAAAGTCTCTCTCTCCTCTTGCCGGCGATTCTCTCTCTCCCCTCCGATCTTCCATTTCCAGCCGTTTTAAGCGGCCAAACCACCACAAAAAGATGTATTACCTTCTCTGAAGCAAAACCCCGGTCGTTTTACTCGTTTTCACCGTTGAATCTGGCCAGAAAAAGGCCGCGACAGAATCGGTCAACCGGAGCTTCAAGTCGACGATTCTCCCTCATCAGCCATCAATGGCCATCGAGACCACCACCATCAGAATCCCCATCCTCAGATCTACTAGAATCAACCATCTTTTGGTCGGAATCTCACCGAAAATTTCGCCGCCACCAACAGTAGCTGTGCGTGAGCCACACGCGCCGCCAGTGGCATTTTTGAAAATTACAGAGAAATCCAAGGGTATTTCAGTCTTTTACCTATACAGTGGCATTCAGGTAATTTTTATGATTTTTTATGGTATTTTTGATATTTTTATATATAAATACTTGTAAATTTTTGCATGTAAAAAAAACAAAAATAAATTTAAAATAAATAACGACGCGGGTCCAACACCTATTTTATCATGTCACTGTTCATGGGTTTAAAGCCTGATTCTCAAGAATGGATATACCCATTTCTCAACGATATTAAAATAATTTTTATTTTATAAAATAAATATTATTTATCGACACGTCTCTTTCATTTACAGAAAAGGACCGATGTGAAAAATTTAAATACCAAATATAGATTATGTCCATTATTATTTCTTTTGGTAAATCAAACGCAACTCTCCGTTTTAGGGACAAACGTCGACATTTTAGACAAAGTCTCCTTTTTAGGGACTGATGTCATTTTTAACGTGTCTCCTATTTTAGGGACCGACGTTAACCATCTTAATTTTTTTTGCAAATAAGCTCAAAATATAATAGCATTTGAATCAAATAAAAAACACACAAGTAAGGGTAACCTTTCTCTGAAAGGATGTTTTAAGGGTGATGTCTACCTTCCCTTAATCATAACTAACCCAATACCTGAATCTCTGGGACCAGTGTCTAATTTTGGATTTCTAGTTCCCTCAAATTACTAGATGGCGACTCTAATAAAATCTTTATTTTCCCTAGTCAAGAAAAAAAAACATTTATTCTTTTTGTTAAAACAAACAAAAAAGAGTGGAGTCGTTGCCCGACGTCGTCTAGCGACAAAATGGCAACTCCACTGGGGAACATTTTGCTACAAAGTGATGTCATTTGGGTTAAAGAATGCTGGAGCCACATATCAAAGGGCAATGGTGACACTTTTCCATGATATGATACATAAAGAGAATGAAGTGTATGTTGATGATATGATTGCCAAGTCTAAGAATGAAGAAGATCATGTTCAGGTTCTAAGAAAATTATTTGAAAGACTAAGGAAGTATCAGTTGAAGTTGAATCCTTCGAAATGCTCATTTGGGGTAAAGTCTGGAAAGTTGTTAGGATTTGTGATAAGCAATAAAGGAATAGACGTCAATCCTGATAAAGTGAAAGCAATTCAGGCTATGACAGTTCCTAAGACCGAGAAAGAAGTAAGAGGCTTCTTAGGACATTTGAATTACATCGCTCGATTCATATCTCAATTAACAACATGTGAGCTAATTTTTCGATTACTTCAAAAAAAGAACCCTGGTACATGGGACAAAGATTGTCAAGAGGCTTTTGATAAAATAAAGCAATACTTATAGAATCCACCTTTGCTAGTGCCACCTGTGCCTGGAAGACCTTTGATCTTGTATTTGACAGTAACTGAGGTAGCAATAGGTTATGTGTTGGGACAACATGATGAGTTTGGAAGAAAGGAGCAAGCTATCTATTATTTGAGTAAGAAGTTTACCGATTGTGAATCCAGATATACTATGACTGAGAAGCTATGTTGTGCTCTTGTATGGAGTACGAAGCGTTTTCGATAATATATGTTGTATTATACCACCTGGTTGATCTAAAACATGGATCCTCTTAAATACATCTTTGAGAAACCCTACTTGTCAAGCCGAATAGCAAGATGACAAGTAACATTGGCTGAGTATGACATTGTATACAAGACAAGAAAATCTGTCAATGGAAGTGTAATTGCTGATCATCTAGCAGATAATGCTATCAAAGATTATGAACCTTTGAAATTTGACTTCCCGGATGAGGATGTGTTGATAGTAGAAAAAGACAAAGAGAAGAATGATTGGTGGATCATGTATTTTGATGGGGCAGTGAATGTTTCTGGTAATGGAGCAGGGGCTATGATAATCTCACCTGACAAGAAGCAATATCCCATCTCAGTCAAACTACAATTTGAATGCACTAACAATACTGCTGAATATGAGGCTTGTATCCTTGGACAATTTATTAAGTTAAAAACAGCTCAGC
>NW_011501878.1:0-7179 GCF_000495115.2 Populus euphratica | reverse complement strand
GATAGTGCAATGTTTGATTTCCTTAAGCTTTTCTCCTCAACCCATGTAACAAGCGTTGGGCCAATAACTCCCAAGTCAGTTGACTTTAGGGTATTAGGTGTTAAAACACCCCTTCGGGCTTAATTGCTTAGGTTAGGGAGGCTACGAAACCAAACTTATCTACATTTTTATTATCATCATTTTTTTTTTCTTTTTTTTTTTCATGTTTTTTTTTTCTTTTTAATTATATACAATCCCTTTCCCTTAGTTGTTACCTTTAACAAAAGAACATAAATAATGTAATAATCCAATATGCAACCCATAATCATATGTTAAAGTGTGTGTGTGTAAATTAAGGTTTAAGAATACATGTTAAATAAGTATATGAGCAGAATTAAGCGGTAACAATACGAGAGTTTGTAAACCTGAATATTTCAGGAAGTATTATAATAGACCTTGTTAAGAATGGTTACTAAGATGCGTCTCAAGAGTCACTTTAACAAAAGAACTCCTTTACTCTACCATCCTAGTAACAACAATTATGCACATGCTTTATGAAATGAAAAACAATTTTTTTTTTATCAACTACTACCCTCTCCCCCCAACCAAAACGAGACATTGTCCTCAATGTTCTAAGGTAGAAAGATAGAGTATAAAAGATATCACCTGAAATAACGAACACTGACAAAACCTGAAACACACTGAAACAAAATAAGAAATAACAAAACACAATAATAAAACCAAGCATGTGTATGTACAGGTAGTTGTGATTGTGGCTCACACCTTCCCTTGGTTTTACGTCCAAGAACGGCTTAAACGCCCTTTATGGGTCGGGGATAGGCTTCCCATCCCGTTTTCTTAAAAACTAGGAAACAGGGTCTTTTTTAGTCAGCTTCCCAAGACTAAGTCGATCATGTTCTTTATGAAATAGTGGCCATAAATCATGAATTGCACGATGCACATCTCCACTAGAATGCGTCTCAAGAGTCAATAGAAGATTATCTAAAGACTCCTTACTCAGGCCATCCTTAATGAATTGGATTTTATCTTCACGGTTTATAGATACCATTCCTAAAGAACGACATTGTGTATTACAAGTCCATCTAGCACATCGATGACAAACTTCTAGTCGTTTTGCACGACGTTTCTTTGCAAAAGTGCTTTTACCTGTTCCAAGCATGTGTGAAATGAAGAAGTTAGAGGACTCACCTGATAATCGGACCTTTGCTTCAATCAACCAACGAATATCTTCAGGAATTCCATGATTCATTAATAATCTCAATCTTGCACATCTAGCACGGTAAATTTTTGTAATCGCATTCTGAGGCAAAGCGGGAAAATACTTTTTCAATTTTTCGGGAAAATACTTTTTTTTTTGTAATCGCATTCTGAGGCAGAGCGGGAAAATACTTTTTCAATTTTTCAAGATTAGTGTCCATTTTCAAATGAGAATTGGAAGAGAGATTCAAAGAATTGCACAGATATATACACAGATATAAGTAATTGTAGGAAACTGAAAGAACCGACTTAAGTCACGGAGTACCGTTATCCGCCATTTGACCGGGGTGAGAGAAACTAGCAAAAATCACTCAAAAAGAAACATAAAAAAGAAAATGTGAGAAAAACAAAATAATCAACCTTTATCTACAAGATCATTCAAACCAGCTGATTCATTTTCACTAGGAAAATTATCAAAGTAAGCTTTCAAACGATGTCCATTTTCCTTAAAATCATTGTCATTCATTGAATTCTCAATATCACAGGCCCCATAAGGATTGGTTCATCTTAATCTTAGCTCTTTAGGGAATGCATAGAGTTGAGAATCATAAAACAAAACTTTTTGACCAGTGTCAATTTTTTGACAATTTTCACAAGTTTTGCAGAATGCATGTGTGTCCTTGAACATGGTGGGCCAATAAAATCCATTTTGAAAGATTTTTGCAGTTGTCTTTTTTGACGAGAAATAACTTCCACATGCTTCAGAATGACAAAGTTTAATGACACTACTTACCTCATTGTCGGGAATGAATCTTTGAAATATTTGATCAGGACAATATTTGAATAAGTTAGGGTCATCACAATAAAAGCTCTTCACTTCGTTCAAAAACTTTTCTTTGTCTTGAATACTCCAATCAGTTGGCAAATCTCCTAAAGCAAGAAAATTAATATTTTTATCATACCAAGGCATTGGACTAAGAGAAAGTAAGGATTCGTTAGGAAAGTAATCATCCTTTGGTGTGATGTCAGATGTCAAATCTGTTGTCACTGTTGACAAAAGATTCGCATCAATATTTTCGGTGCTTGTTTCATCCGTGATTTCTTCCTCAGAATAAATCTTTTGCAAATCTTCAGTTTCATCCAATTCATTTTTACTTAAAGTAGATTCAAGTTGATCATAAACTAATTCGTCAATATGATCTACTTCTTGTAAATCATTATCATCTCCAGGTTGCTTGCAAATGTTGAAAATATTCATCTCCAATGTCATGTTTCCAAATGATAGCTTCATCAGTCCATTCCTACAATTAATCAATGCATTAGAGGTTGCAAGAAACGGACGTCCTAAAATAATAGGAAATGAATTACATGCTTCAACAGGTTCTGTGTCCAAGACAAGAAAATCCACAGGATAAATGAATTTATCGACTTGTACTAACACATCTTCAATTATTCCTCTAGGCACTTTTATAGATCTATCGGCAAGTAAAAGAGTTATAGAAGTTGGTTTTAACTCACCTAGATTGAGACTCTGAAAAACTGAATATGGAAGTAAATTCACACTAGCTCCAAGATCAAGTAAGGCTCTTTCAATTTTATGCTTTCCAATAAAGCAAGAAATTGTACACCCCTACGAGCTTAGTAACTCGGGTCGCAGATACTGATATGTAGATAGTGCAATGTTTGATTCCTTTAAGCTTTTCTCCTCAACCCATGTAACAAGCGTTGGGCCAATAGCTCCCAAGTCAGTTGACTTTAGGGTATTAGGTGTTAAAACACCCCTTCGGGCTTAATTGCTTAGGTTAGGGAGGCTACGAAACCAAACTTATCTACATTTTTATTATCATCATTTTTTTTTTCTTTTTTTTTTTTTTTTTTTTTTTTTTTTTTTTTTTTTTTTTTTTTTTTTTTTTTTTTTTCTTTTTAATTATATACAATCCCTTTCCCTTAGTTGTTACCTTTAACAAAAGAACATAAATAATGTAATAATCCAATATGCAACCCACAATCATATGTTAAAGTGTGTGTGTGTAAATTAAGGTTTAAGAATACATGTTAAATAAGTATATGAGCAGAATTAAGTGGTAACAATACGAGAGTTTGTAAACCTGAATATTTCAGGAAGTATTATAATAGACCTTGTTAAGAATGGTTACTAAGATGCGTCTCAAGAGTCACTTTAACAAAAGAACTCCTTTACTCTGCCATCCTAGTAACAACAATTATGCACATGCTTTATGAAATGAAAAACAAATTTTTTTTTTTATCAACTACTACCCTCTCCCCCCAACCAAAACGAGACATTGTCCTCAATGTTCTAAGGTAGAAAGATAGAGTATAAAAGATATCACCTGAAATAACGAACACTGACAAAACCTGAAACACACTGAAACAAAAATAAGAAATAACAAAACATAATAATAAAACCAAAAGACACAAAAATTCACAAATGAAGGCTCAAATCCAATCTAAGCTTTTTACGGCTTTCCTTAGATGACCAATTTATGCGACTCATGGAAGGATCAATCACAGGAATGAAAGATTGTAGTTGGTCAATCAATTGTTCAGCAGTAGTAGCAGAGATTATGATTTGTCGTGCAGAAGATGTTAGAAATTCCTGTTCCACAGCATGATCAAGAAAAGACAACAATTTATCATAATAACCATTAACATTTAACAAACCTATAGGTTTATGGTGAATGTGCAATTGAGCCCAAGAGGAAATATGATAGATCTCTTCCAATGTGCCTAGACCACTTGGTAAAGCAATGAAGGCATCAGCATGGTTAAACATTGCATTCATTCGAGCTGACATTGTGGAGACCTGAAGTTCCTCTCCAATTGTTTTTCCAATGATGTCCCCTTGTGCCAAAGCTTCAGGGACGACCCCCAAAACTTGACTACCTCTTAAAAATGCAGCTATTGACACACCTCCCATTAACCCAAGACTGCCTCCCCCATACACTAAATGAATCTTTCTCTCAGCTAGCACCTGACCAAGATGATTTGCTGATTCTAAAAACTCCTTTTCTTTCCCAGGACTAGATCCAATGAAAACACAAATATTTCTTATTTGATGACTTGAGGAACTTGCCATTTCTACACACTTCTGTATTTGTTGAATGTATGGGTTGAGTAGAAATGAAAGGAAGGAAAAGAGGGTTTTATAGATGAGGAATTAGAAAGGCAATCATAACACCTATATGTAGGCCAGCTGGAGTCTCACACACACTCTCTCTCTTTTTATTTATTTATTTATTTACTTTTGAAAAAAAGCATGTGTATGTACAGGTAGTTGTGATTGTGGCTCACATCTTCCCTTGGTTTTACGTCCAAGAACGGCTTAAACGCCCTCTATGGGTCGGGGATAGGCTTCCCATCCAGTTTTCTTAAAAACTGGCAAACAGGGTCTTTTTTAGTCAGATTCCCAAGACTAAGTCGATCATGTTCTTTATGAAATAGTGGCCATAAATCATGAATTGCATGATGCACATCTCCACTAGGATGCGTCTCAAGAGTCAATAGAAGATTATCTAAAGACTCCTTACTCAGGCCATCCTTAATGAATTGTATTTTATCTTCACAATTTATAGATACCATTCCTAAAGAACGACATTATGTATTACAAGTCCATCTAGCACATCGATGACAGACTCCTAGTCGTTTTGCACGACGCTTCTTTGCAAAAGTGCTTTTACTTGTTCCAGGCATGTGTGAAATGAAAAAGTTAGAGGACTCACTTGATAATCGGACCTTTGCTTCAATCAACCAGCGAATATCTTCAGGAATTCCATGATTCATTAACAATCTCAATCTTGCACATCTAGCACGGTAAATTTTTGTAATCGCATTCTGAGGCAGAGTAGGGAAATTTTTTTTCAATTTTTCAAGATTAGTGTCCATTTTCAAAAGAGAATTGGAAGAGAGATTCAAAGAATTGCACAAATATATACACAGATATCAGTTATTGTGGGAAACTGAAAGAACCGACTTAAGTCACGGAGTACCGTTGTCCGCCATTTGACCGGGGTGAGAGAAACTAGCAAAAATCACTCAAAAAGAAACACAAAAACAATGTGAGAAAAACAAAATCATCAACCTTTATCTACAAGATCATTCCAACCAGTTGATTCATTTTCACTAGGAAACTTATCAAAGTAAGCTTTCAAACGATGTCCATTTTCCTTAAAAACATTGTCATTCATTGAATTTGCAATATCACAGGCCCATAAGAATTGTTCCATCTTGATCTTAGCTCTCTAGGGAATGCATAAAGTTGAGAATTATAAAACAAAACTTTTTGATCAGTATCAACTTTTTGACAATTTTCACAAGTTTTGCAGAATGCATGCGTGTCCTTGAACATTGTGGGCCAATAAAATCCATTTTGAAAGATTTTTATAGCTGTCTTTTTTGACGAGAAATAACTTCCACATGCTTCAGAATGACAAAGTTTAATGACACTACTTACCTCATTGTCGGGAATGAATCTTTGAAATATTTGATCAGGACAATATTTGAATAAGTTAGGGTCATCACAATAAAAACTCTTCACTCCGTTTAAAAACTTTTCTTTGTCTTGTGTACTCCAGTCAGCTGGCAAATCTCCTAAAGCAAGAAAATTGATATTTTTATCATACCAAGGCATTGGACTAAGAGAAAGTAAGGATTCGTTAGGAAAGTAATCATCGATTGGTGTGATGCCAGATGTCGAATCTGTTGTCACTGTTGACAAAAGATCCACATCAACATTTTCGGTGCTTTTTTCATCTGTGATTTCTTCCTCAGCATAAATCACTTGCAAATCTTCAGATTCATCCAACTCATTTTTACTTAAAGTAGATTCAAGTTGATCATAAACTAATTCGTCAATATGATCTACTTCTTGTAAATCATTATCTTCTCCAGGTTGCTTGCAAATGTTGAAAATATTCATCTCCAATGTCATGTTTCCAAATGATAGCTTCATCAGTCCATTCCTACAATTAATCAATGCGTTAGAGGTTGCAAGAAATGAACGTCCTAAAATAATAGGAAATGAATTACATGCTTCAACAGGTTGTGTGTCCAAGACAATAAAATCCACAGGATAAATGAATTTATCGACATGTACTAACACATCTTCAATTATTCCTCTAGGCACTTTTACAGATCTATCGGCAAGTAAAAGAGATATAGAAGTTGGTTTTAACTCACCTAGATTGTGACTCTGAAAAACTGAATATGGAAGTAAATTCACACTAGCACCAAGATCAAGTAAGGCTCTTTCAATTTTATGCTCTCCAATAAAGCAAGAAATTATAGGACAACCAGGGTCTTTATATTTCAAAGCATTATTATTCTGAAGGTATATTGATCCTTACCTGTTTGAAAATTTCAAAAATTTCAGAGTTGTGATTGACTTTCCTTTGTTTGGTCATGGCTTGAGGAAATGGAAGTGCTGGCGGTGAATCAGTCGTTTCTTTGCAATTCTCAGATTCATCCCCTACCTTACCCTCAGAGATTGACTCATCTTTCTCATAAGGTTCAAGAGAGGGTTTTTCAATAACCTTACCGCTGCGCAGAGTAGTGACTGATTTGACTTGATCCATGTGTTGGCTTCCGGAACTACTTGCATTTGCATTGTATTGCCCTTTGGGATTTTGTTGTGTTTGAGATGGAAACTTACCTTTCTCTTGGAAACTGAGAGCAGATGTTAATTTAGCAAGAGTATCTTTAAAATCTGTCATGTTTTGAGCAAGTTGAGTATTGATTGTCTCTTGCTTTTCAATGAATGCATGCAATGTTTCCTCAAGATTTCTTCTAGGAGGTGGAGCATAAGGAGGTGCATATCCATGAGAATTTTGGAAATTGTGGTGTGCTTGAAATGGTGCTTGTGAAGTTTGTGCATTGTTGTTCTCACTCTTCCAACTGAAATTTGGGTGATTCCTCCAACCAGGGTTGTATGTTTGGGAGTATAGGTTCTGGTTGGCCCTTTGAAAA
>NW_011499983.1:645536-648989 GCF_000495115.2 Populus euphratica | reverse complement strand
CATATCGGATTACAAATCGAGAGGAATCATGGTTATTTTATAAAACTGCCAAAGACTTTCAAGACCAAAGTTATTCCATAGATGTTGTATTTATGCGTGTTTGAAATCTGAATCACAGTGTTTATTCTTACTGGGATATATAGGCTTTCTACCTGTTCCGGAAATTCTGTGAGCAATCTTCCTTTACCAATATATATATATATACTGGGATATAAAGGATTGTCTAGCAATGGAGCTGACGATTCATTCTAAAAGAATGATGTGAAGGGCTGTCCAAATACTCGTTCTCGGTACTCTACTTCAGTGAAAGTCTATAAAACTGGATGAGTAATTGGACTGCAGTATGCCTAACCTGGAGTATAGTACTGAGAGAAATTTGTCTATGAATCTTTGAGTTTTAGACTTACTGTTTGGAGCTTCTTCCACAAGCTTTGCCATTTTAGCCACCACACAGTCTTCAGCTAAAGCAGTAGTTCTCCCCCCGACACTACCGGAAACTGATAAATACCCCGTTGACACCATTTAAGTTAATAGTTACAACCCACACTACGAACCCACTTGTTTGGCAACCGGAAATGACTCTCCAATTAAACCCTAGATATTTGTCGCACAACAAGGAGGTCATCTAATCGCAAATCTCGAGCAAGTCACCTGAAAACAAACTTTTCATGAAGAATCCTATATATTCTTCACACAACAGGGAGTCCCGGGCCTCAATAACACTATTCTTTAAAACAAAGAGAAAACCCTTATTCTCAAAATAATTGAGATTGAAAAATCTACAAGAATAACCCCCTCATAATTTATTACTATCAAAGCCCCGGATTTCTCTTCTAACCTCGGAAGGCTTTCATATATATATATATATATATAATGGTTAGGCATATATATATATATATATATTTTATAAACTTACTTTCTAAAGTTATTTACAGGACTTTATACAGCAAGTGTTGTAAAAATATAGTAATTGTCATAATTTAATTTTGAACTCCTTTTCAATTTTTTTTTTTAAATTTAAATATAGCAAAAAAAAAAACAACAAAAAACCCTAAAAATATATTTTTGATGCATTCGAGTAATTTTCAATATTTTTTTGAAAAAGTTCAAAATTCAAAAATTTATTTTAATGCATTCAACTATTAATATGCTCATTTTAATCTTTGATTAATTTTTCTCATCAAGTTAGCGTTGGCATTGCTATTTAAAAAAAAATCAAAATACAAAAATAAATAGGAAAACAAAAAGAAAAAAGAAGAAGATCAAAGGCATAAAGAAAGAAAATAAAGAACTAAAGTGAATTTAAATTTATTGAGAACCAAGCAATTAAAAAAACTAAAAAAATTACCTATAAATATTAAAAAATTCTGGCAAAGAGAGGAGGCCATAAAAAATTAACCTAAAAATAGGAGAGCCACTAAAAATTACTAACCCAGCCGCCACTCACACAAAAGCACCTGACCCTTCGTCGCCTCTCATGCCAAGCTATCTTCATTACCATCATAAACCTTTATAAAAAAATGAAACAATATATATAAAGAGAAGCATAACTTTTAGTATAGCAGTTTATTTCTAAGTGAATTGAAAACTATATCTCATATAACGAGGCCAAAAAAAGAATTAAATAAAAAAATAAGGACTAATTTGTAAAAAAAGAAACAAAACCAAATAAAAAAGAAAGAAAATTTTTTAAAAATTAAAGTGTTTCACTATTCATATAAAAATGAAATACTGTTATAGTATCTAACTAGATAAGTGGTCCACACTACCAGCTATCCTAATTTTTTTAATACAAAAAAAAAAGTTTTAGCATCACCAAAGGTGAATTTTTTTTAAAAAACAACTATATTCATGCATGAAAAAGAGAGATTGGGTTTAAAAATGCATGCTAAGAAAAACTTAAAAAAGATCAATGATTCAAGTGATTTATTATAGACTATGAGGTAAATCATCGTAAATTAGTTTAATATGTTTACCTTTTACCCTTCTCTGCATAAAATTGTTTTTTTCAAGTTATCTAAAGGTTCTCTGTCAATTGATTGAGAATAATTTAATAGGTTTACTTTTTTTTTTGCACACTAAAACTACATTGTTGCCTTTGCATGCTAAAAAACAATTGGCTTTTTGTTTAGGGTCTATTTTGTTTTTTCTATTTTATTTGCACAATAAAATAATATGAATACCTTGAGGGTTCAAAAAATATTGACAAGAGGTGTTTTTTAGTCTTTTTCATGTTTTGTATACTGTAAAATGACAAAGTTAATATTAGAATAATGAAAGAAAGAAAAATAAATAAACAAAATGAGAACATAAATAAGATAAATGAAAAGAAATGAAAGGCATAAACTTCATATTAATGAAAGCAAAGCATAAACATTACAAAAAATACAAAGAGAGAAAGGAAGAGCATGATCTTGATCTGGAAACCAAGATGCCTAAATGCATGGAAAATGCCTCCTTTTATAGGCCAAAAATGGGAACTATTGATTTGATGACTAATTAATGAGTGGGTGACCAACTCTTGACTTGGTGACAATCCTTATCTTCTCTTGTCTGCCCAAAACGTCATTGATAACGTCAAAATTGGAGCCAGTTGCAAACATGAAAGTTGTAGGCAATTGTCTCAGCTTTCTTGTGTAAAAAATTCAGCTCATTTGGACTTCTAGAACTCCAGATATGGCCAAAATACCGAACAGTGCTCGGGCTGGAAGACAGATTCGGGCTTCTTTGTTGTTGCTACAATTTGGACTTGATAATGGCCTTTTTAGATCTTGGGCTCCATATGAAAGTTGTAGGCCTATGTCTTACCTTTCCATCCATATAAATTGGACCTAAATCTGAGATCTGTAGCTCCAGATATGACCCAATTACCGAACAGTGTTCCGGTTTGGATTGCACCGACATCTCTTCTCTAAGTTTGACCATCTCTTTATCCATGCAATTTAAGTTCTTCAAGTCATCAATCAATCCTTTCATTTATGTGATAGACCTGCATTAAAAATAGACATTTACCACAAATTAAAGGTATCTTATATTATTAGATATATTATTATAAAACATGCTTTGGTTAAGGAGTTATTGATACTTCAAGTGCAAAATGATAATATAAAACCATGATAAAAATACACTTACCTTTTGTCTTGGGTTTGCATGCTAGTATTCTAACAGTAGTATCAGAGCTTTCTGGTTGGTGTTGTTAATACACAAAAGTTATTCGATTTTGGTGAATACAATTGCAGCAAAGTACGAGATTGAGAGGTTTAATGGGAGCAATTTCTCACTGTGGAAAATGAGAATCAAGACAATCTTAAGGAAAGACAATTGCTTGGCAGCAATTGGGAATCGACCCGTGGAGATCACTGATAATGTAAAATAGAATCAGATGGATGACAATGATATTGCTAACATACATTTAGCATTAGCCGATGAAGTATTATCAAGTATGGCGGAGAA
>NW_011499983.1:645192-645421 GCF_000495115.2 Populus euphratica | reverse complement strand
ATGGCAGAAACCACATCGGTGACTGACCATATCAACACAATAAGAACTCTATTTTCACAACTCACTACATTGGGTCAGCAAATAGAGGAAAATGAACGTGTAGAGCTTCTACTTCAAAGTCTTCCTGATTCGTATGATTAGCTTATTATCAACTTGACCAATAATATCCTCTCAGACTATTTAATCTTCAATGATGTTCCAGCCGCTATCTTGGAAGAAGAAAATAGGC
>NW_011499983.1:644965-645115 GCF_000495115.2 Populus euphratica | reverse complement strand
CTCTAGTGGGAGTCAAAGGCAGGGGAGGTCCAAATCAAGAAGTAAGAAGGCTGTGAAATGCTATAACTGTGGCAAAAAGGAGCATTTAAAAAAGGATTGTTGGTTTAAAAAGGGTATAGAGAATACTGCAGAGTCATCAAAATCTCAAGG
>NW_011499983.1:644486-644714 GCF_000495115.2 Populus euphratica | reverse complement strand
TTTGATAGTCTTGGCTGTAAGATCCGAACAGATAATGGAATTATGAAAATCATCAAAGGAGCGCTGGTGGTTTTAAAGGCAAGAAAGACAGTTGCAAATATATTTGCATTAATGGAAGCAGTCTTGGTTGTAAGATCCGAACAGACAATAGAATCATATCAATCCTGCAGAAGAGAAGACAATGATGTTTGTTTAAAAATTAGGTCATATGTCGGAGAAAGGTTTAAA
>NW_011499983.1:644024-644315 GCF_000495115.2 Populus euphratica | reverse complement strand
GTTGTATCCTTGGGAGGAGCAAGATACTTTGTATCATTCATAGATGACTTCTCTAGGAGATGTTGGGTGTATCCAATTAGAAGGAAGGCAGATGTGCTTACAGTCTTTAAAACTTTCAAAGCGCGGGTGGAACTTGAATCTGAAAAGAAGATTAAGTGTTTGAGGACTAACAATGAAGGAGAATATACCGGTAATGAATTTGATAACTTTTGTCAGCATGAAGGTATCAAAAGGCAATTCACAACGACATACACTCCATAACAAAATAGAGTGGCAGAGCGGATGAAAAGA
>NW_011499983.1:642633-643991 GCF_000495115.2 Populus euphratica | reverse complement strand
TTTGATAACTTCTATCAACATGAAGGTATCAAAAGGCAGTTCACAACGGCATACACTCCACAACAAAATGGAGTGGCAGAGCGGATGAACAGAACTCTATTAGAAAGAACAAGAGCAATGTTGAAGGCTGCAGGTTTAGGAAAGTCATTCTGGACAGAAGCAATTAATACTGCATGTTATGTGATAAATCAATCTCCATCAACTGCAATTGAGCTGAAGACACCGATGGAGATGTGGACTGGAAAACCAGCTGATTATTCTTGATTGTATAGATTTGAAAGTCCTATGTATATGATGTACAATACACAAGAAGTTAGCAAGCTGGATTCAAAATCCAGAAAATATGTATTCTTGGGATATGCTGATGGAGTGAAGGGTATCGCTTGTGGGATTCCACTGCCTACAATGTAGTTATCAGCAGAGATGTCATATTTGCAGAAGGTAAAATGCAAATGGAAGAACATAATAGCATTCTAAATGAGACTACAACAGTCCATCTGGAAAATACTCAGAATCATACTTCTTCTGAAATTGTACAAAAGCATGAAGAGCAAGAACAAATAGAGGCTAAAACTCCTGAAGTTCAGCAATCGACTTGTGAAAGAAGACCACCTACTTGGCACTTAGAATATGTTACTAAAAGTAACATTGCATACTGTCTTCTAATAGAGGATGGAGAGCCATCAACTTTCCATGAGGCTATCAAAAACACAAATGTATCTATGTGGATGACAACAATGCAAGAGGAGATTGAAGCTCTGCACAAAAATAATACTTAGGATGTTGTTCCACTACCACAAGGAAGAAAGACCATTGGAAACAAATAGGTTTACAAGATAAAACGTGATGACAATGATTAAGTGGAGCGATATCGTGCAAGATTGGTGGTGAAAGGATATGCTCAGAAAGAAGGAATAGACTTCAATGAGATCTTTTCTCCGGTGGTACGACTTACGACAATCAAAGTAGTTTTGGCAATATGTGTTATATTTGATCTTCATTTAGAGTAGTTAGATGTGAAAACTGCATTCCTTCATGGAGAATTTGAAAAAGAAATTTATATGTTCCAACCAGAGGGTTTTGCTAAAACATGCAAAAAGAACTTGGTTTGCAGGTTGAACAAATCTCTATACGGTCTCAAACAGGCACCGAGGTGTTGGTACAAGAGATTTGATACCTTCATAATTAGCCTTGGATACAACAGAATCAATTCAGACCATTGTACATATTATAAAAGGTTTGAAGAAGATTTCATCATTTTGTTGTTGTACGTGGATGACATGTTGGTGATAGGCCCCAACAAAGATCGAGTCCAAGAATTGAAGGCACAGTTGGCTAGGGAGTTTGATATGAAGGAC
>NW_011499983.1:638283-642285 GCF_000495115.2 Populus euphratica | reverse complement strand
GTATATGTGGTGCAGATCCTCTTATGGCTTAGCAGAAATGTAAGCAGCATAAAGATGGTAAGTATAGAAAGGATAGAAGAATCATAAATGATCAAGTGTGAAGACTTGATTAACTCATCAAAGTCTTCAAGTGGAAGAATGTGAAGCTAGCTAAACATTGTTGACTTTGCAAGATGGGCACCAAAGTCAACAATGTTAGGCAGCAATTGGTGCTGCAAAATAAAAAACAATGGGCACCAATTCGGTGCCACCTACCTTGCTCTTGTCTTTTGGAAGACAAAGGTAAGGATGTTTGCCTATAAATAGGCAATGCATCTTTGCCTCATTTACACAACACAAGAGAGAAATAAGAGAGGAAGAGTAGAGTGAGAGAGGGAAAATAATCTCATAAAATTGTGAGGAATTTGTGAGAGAGTAAGTGAGGTGTTTTCTCCTATTTTTAGATATATTTCAGTTGTTCTTCTATTAATAGAGAGATGTTGTAATTCCCACATTACTTAGTAAAATCCTTCTATACTTGCCTGTGGACGTAGCCCAAATTGGGTGAACCACGTAAATTCTTGTGTGTCCCATTTCTTATTTTATCATGTCCCTTACTTTTTATCTTGTTAGGTTTGCATGCCAGTATCCTAACAAATTACTCGTCGACTAACATTTCCTCGTGCGTCTAGCACCAGCCAAACCGCCTCAAGCTGAACATGCACCAAACAAAGTTGATGAAAAGACGCTAGGGAACCTTAGCAGCTGAGAAGAAAGCACGGGAACACCCACCGTGCGGGAAGAAACACGAAAAATAGAGACGGAGCGCGGTAAAGATTGTGAAGCCACAGGATTAGAGACGGAGCACGGTAAAGATTGTGAAGCCACATGATTCACGCACACTACACCGTACTTTAACATAGTTTTTTTTTAATACACACAGTGCAATCTATAATAAAATATTACCTCTTGTTAGTATAATTATAATATTTTAAAAAAAGAATTAATAAAAAAATTTAAATCAATTAATTTAACCTATCAAATTTAAAATTTATATTAATGTAATAACTAAATAAAAAATTTAATTAAAAAAATAAGTAGAAAAACCTATAAAAAAAACTAATGAAAAAAATTTAAATTAAATTAAGTTCATCCGTTAAATTTAAAATATGTAATATAAAAATTTAATAACTAAATAAACAAAAATTTAATATTAATAAACTAAATTAAACAAAAAAAATTAATAAAAAAACTATAACTAAAAGCATTATTTTTTTTATTAAGGACTATGACTTTTAGTTTACAGTTGGTGTGTGTGTGTGTGTATATATATATATATATAGTTGGTTTCAGTTTGTTAGTTATGAACAGTGAAACAGCACAAGAATACAGTTCTTTTAGTTTGTTAGCGAATCTGGAAAAGAATAAAGTCATCTGTCAAGCTCTGTTCACTTTGGCCCGACATTCCTCACCTCTCCCCACCTGAGCTCTCTCTCTTTCCCTCCTCTGCTCTAGGAAACCGCCGCCACATCAACCAATAAGGCTTCAAATCTCTACCAGGTGCTTCCTTTTCCATCATGAAATATTCATTGTTAATGCTCGTTGCTTTCTTCGTGTTTTTCCTAGACTAGAACATCCTAGACAATCTCTTTGGGATGGGTTAGTGTTTCTGGCCTCTTCATCTTCTATTTGTGCTGTGGTATTTAGTCTGCTGATATTCATTGGGGATTGAAAGGCCTCGTTTTATGACTTTGTTTTGTTTTCTTCTTACTTCTTTATTCTTTTGGGGATGTGGCATTTTCCTCTTTCTATTTACACTATTTGCTCCCTACAATATTTTTTCTTTCAGAGAAGTAAATATATATATATATATATAACAAGAACATGAGGGGAAGGGGAGGGGGGTTTGACAATAAGTATTTACTTAGAAGGGAATGCTTCTATGGTTTAGAAGCACCATGAAGATTCAGGCCCAAATCTTTGCTTAGAATGCCCGAATAACCAGGATCCTAGCACTGATATTCCATTTTTCATGTTCTTGATGTGCTTTTACTCTTCTTGCCGTTCCTGACTTTCTTTTTAGGGTCTGTTCAAACTTGCAATATGATTTTTTTTTTGTTCTTTTTGGTTGGCCCACTGTCCCAGGCGGAGAACCTGTCATGGACACGGGTGATTGGAGAATTCAATTGCAGCCTGAGATCTAATGTTTTGTTATTAATGGATTGCTCTGAGATCTAATGTTTGGTTATTAATATCTGATTTCAGTCTGATTATCTGCGTAAAATATCTCTGAAGATGCTTTCGATGGAGATCAGGTCTCAAAATGTCATGCACACTGCCCCCATGGATCCAGCAAGTAATAATGCAGCCGAGGATTGAATTTCTAAACATCCTACCTTTTTTCTCCTTCTCGCATTGCTATGAAACTCCTTTACATTTAATTGCTGCATATTGCTATGTATAACGCCTTGCTGGAAAAATCCCATGACCACCTCCACGATGCTAATTCTGTAATGCATGTGAAGGGTTTCATCCTTAACTTGTTAAGGAACAAGGACTGTGATGCGTGGCTATTTTATATTTTATGATTGAGATGGTAGATTTTAAAGATTTTCCTGTTTAGGAGATAAGACGTCACTTTCTTGCTTTTCTTCTGGGAGAAAGTATTTGATCTTTTTTTTTTGTATAAAAAATTTCTAAACATCTTACCTTTTGTTTTGTTTGTCGCATTGTTATCAAACTCTTTTACATTTTATTGCTGTGTTTAGCCTGCTTTAATCAAAAAGTTGAGTAATTGATGAATGTTAGGCAAGAATATTACAGATTGTTTTCGTTTTCTGCCTCCTCCTTTTCTTTTCCCCACCCTGAAAATTGTCATATTATTTTTGTTTTCAGCCGCCTCGTCTTCCCCCAACCCCAAATTGTCAAGAGGACACTTTTATGCTTTGAATCAAATCCATCTTAATTCTTTCTTCCATAACTTTATGTGTGAACTGCGGGTATTGTTTCATTTGTCTTCCTTGTTCAGTGCCTTCTTTTTTTATTTGACATGGTTTTCCCATTTGCCTTTGATCTTCAGCAGCATCCCATAGCATGCCCCCTCAAGTTCAGAATCAAGGGCTGTTTCTCCCTATCCTATTGTCCGCAGATCAGTCTCAAGCACGTCAGCAGTTGGTATCACAGAACATGCAGAATTGCAGGGCATCTAATGGAGTTCAAAGTTATGCTGGTTTACAAGCGGCACCGCCTCCTGTCTCTGGTGTCACCCAGACTATCCCCAACACTGTTGTCGCCCAGACTATATATATATTACGCCCTTTCAATTGCAAATTAGCTATTGAAAAATTACAATATTATTTCTTGATTTACTCAATATTTTATTTTTGATATTACATCCAAGAATAAATAATAAACCAGAATTTATCTGATATTCTCTATAAAAAATTGGATTAAAAAAATATAATAGAAAAGAATTTATAAAAACAAAAACAACGTCTCAGTCAGAATATTTTTTTCATTAATGAGATGGCCTGCCACAGACCAGAGGACAGCTTCAATGAAGCCATCCCAGCCGATGCAGGTGATTACCCGTCGGCTGACATCTCATCGCGCGCCTAGCACCAGCCAAACCGCCTCAATCTGAACATGCACCAGACAAATTTGATGAAAAGACGCCAAGAAGCCTCAGCAGCCGAGAAGAAAGTGCGGGAACACCCACCGCACGAGAAGAAACGCGAAAAACAGAGACGGAGCACGGTAAAGACAGTGAAGCCACAGGATTCACACACAGTGCACCGTGTTTTAATGAGCACTCTTTCTTTATTTTATATATATAATTATAATTCTTTTAGTTTTGTTTTACTTTGTTAGTTATGAACAGTGAAGCAGCACGAGAATACACTTCTTTTAGTTTGTCAGCGAATTTGGAAAAGAATAAAGTAATCTGTCAAGCTCTGTTCACTTTGGTCCGACATTCTTCACCTCTCCCCACCTTAGTTCTCTCTCTTTCCCTCCTCCGCTCTA
>NW_011499983.1:541635-638273 GCF_000495115.2 Populus euphratica | reverse complement strand
TCTTTCCCTCCTCCGCTCTAGGGAACCGCCGCCACCTCAACCAATAAGGCTTCAAATCCCCACTAGGGTGCTTCCTTTTCTATCATGTTTTTTATTTTTAAAATTTACGTCTGCGTTTTCACTTATTTAACAGAAATTCTTATCCAGAGAGAGAAATTCGATTTTAATAAGTAAATTAAAAAGATATATAATCGGATCCGATGAAATCGCTGCTCGTGAACGCAACTCGAAGAAAGGCGCAATCAGCCGATTCTACTGTGGGTGGAGCATTTAATATGGTCAGGGTTATTGTGTTGTCTATTCAAAGAAAGACGTGCCTGTGAATATGTTAAGTTGATTCTTATCAGTCTGCTCTTTAGAGTTGATGATAACATGAAATATTCATTGTTAATGCTCGTTGTTTTCTCCGTCTTTTTCCTAGACTAGAACATCCTAGACAATCTCTTTGGGATGGGTTAGTGTTTCTGGCCTCTTCATCTTCTATTTGTGCTGTGGTATTTAGTCTGCTGATATTCATTGGGGATTGAAAGGCCTCGTTTCATGACTTTGTTTTGTATTCTTCTTATTTCTTTTAAAAAAAATCCATTGCTGATATTTTGTATTTTCCACTTTCTATTTACACTATTTGCTTTGAATGGCCGAATACCCAGGATCCTAGCACCTTGGCCTGAATGTTTGTGTATATTTGTTATGCATCCATATTTGGCTGAATAATTTAATAAAGTACATGATATTAGATGGAAGTTCTTTTTAAATCTATTCAAGTCCGAATAAACTGATATTCCATTTTTCATGTTCTTGATGTGCTTTTGCTCTTCTTGCCGTTCCTGACTTTCTTTTCAGGGTCTATTCTAACATGCAATATGATTTTTTTTTTCTTTTTGGTTAGCCCACTGTCCCAGGTGGAGAACCTGTCATGGACACGGTTGATTGGAGAATTCAATTCCAGCCTGACTCACGGAAAAGAATAGTGGACAAAATGTATGTGCAAGTGCTGCAAAATAGTAAATTTTTTATTTATATGAAAGAAAAGGAGAAGTGCAAAAGGTTACTTAAAATCAGCAGGATTGCCATCAGGCAACCTCAAGTATCACACACTTCTTTTTTTCTTTTTCTTTTTGTTTCATCTTTTCATGTGTTTCTCACGAGAAGCAAACTTGAGGGAACATCAAGTGCTGGGAAGTAATTTTTGTTGGAATTTCTTGTGTAATCTCTTCTTTTGATGATGACCACTTGGATGGCCGCATGAAACTTGTTCCGCTTTAAATTTCAAGGTTAATCTATTGCTATGAGCATACATGTTTCACTTTAAAACTCGAGTTGCAACTGAACTTAAATGAATGGTGCTGGATTTGGGCCTTCCATTTGTTTTAACTTCTACACTACAGGGTTGAAAGGATAGTGATCTTAAAGTAGAAAAGCAGCAGAAAAAAATCAATTAGCCACAATGGTGCATGGTTTCCTAGTTTCTCAGCATAAAGTTGAATGTTTTGTTGACCCCTCTACATTCAAAATCATATATACAGCTACTGCTGGCACTTGAATTGGTCAGTGAATACTATAGAGTATATACTGCAATGTGAGATAAGGTTAACTCGTTGAATTTTCATATATTGAAAGGATTTCTCTTCTTTTCTTTGTCAATTACAGCACGTGCATAGAAGTTACTCAAATTAAATGCTATTGTAATGTTTTCACAGAGACTCCCCTGCTTTGCAACTAAGTCACTAATATATGAAGCTCGTAGCTAGAATTTTTAGACAGAAGGGTGTCCAAGTAAACTCCTATAATCTGTACCTTTGGAATAATACAGGGATAGGATGTCTAAGTATTTTGATGTCTTATAATACTTGACCAACTCTTGCTTATCTCATTATTTGTTTTTACTTTTTGCTAATGATTCCACACATTTTTGATATTGGTGTGGTTTATGAGTTCAGGGTTCTTGCTCGCTGCTGCTAACTTCTCTATACTTGCCTGGTCATTAAAAATGAAACGTAATGATTTGCATGTGCAGAATGGAGACATTAAAGAGGCATCTTCTGTTTTCTGGTCAGGAGGGATTACAAGAACTCAAGAAATTTTCCATACGTTTTGAGGAAAAGATTTATATTACCGCCACGAATCAGGGTTCAATAATTATGATATTCTCTTGACATGAATATACACATGCATTTATGCATGTACAAATGTGTGTGTAGTGTGCCTACACTTCCTCAGCGTTCATTCTGGATGCAAGGCTGATTGGGAGTACGCATGTTTTTGTTAATTCTCTTGACAAGTGTTTTATCTAGAGTGACCAAGTTCAAGGACAAGGGAAGTGTGCAAAAATAAAATAGTGAATCAATACATAAATAATTAAATAAAAAGAGAGGAAACAGAAGTATATCCTCGCAAAAGATGAAATGATAGAGCATATATCCATTTTCCTCCTCTTGTAACATGGATTGCTCTGAGATCTAATGTTTTGTTATTGATATCTGATTATCTGCGGAAAATATCTCTGGAGATGCTTTCAATGGAGATCAGGTCTCAAAATGCCATGCCCACTGCCCCCATGGATCCAGCAGGTTATAATGCAGCCGAGCATTGAATTTGTAAACATCTTCCCTTTTGTTTTGTTTGTCGCATTGTTATCAAACTTTTTTACATTTTATTGCGGCATATTGCTATGTGTTTAGCATGCTTTAATAAAAAAGTTGAGTAATTGATGAATGTTAGGCAAGAATATTACAGATTGTTTTTGTTTTCTGCCTCCTCCTTTTCTTTCCTCCACCTTGAAAATTGTCATATTATTTTTGTTTTCAGCCACCTCTTCTTCCCCCATCCCTGAAAATTGTCAGAGGACATTTTTATGCTTTGAATCAAATCCATCCCAATTTTTTCGCTCATAACTTTATGTGTGAACTGCATATGTTTCATTTGTCTTCCTTGTTCAGTGCCTTCTTTTTTTCTGTGACATGGTTTTCCCTTTTGCCTTTTATCTTGAACAACATCCCATAGTATGCCCCCTGAAGTTCAGAATCAAGGGCTGTTTCTCCCTATCCTATTGTCCACTGATCAGTCTCAAGCACGTCAGGTGTTGGTATCACAGAACATGCAGAATTGCATGGCATCTAATTGAGTTCAAAGTTATGCTGTTTTACAAGCGGCACTGCCTCCTGTCTCTGGTGTAGCCCAGACTATCCCCAACACTGTTGTCCACAATCCTAACATGCAGAGTATCCCTGGTGTTTCACAGAACTTAGTGGGGAATTCAATGGGACAAGGGATTCCCTACACTATGTTTGCCAATTCTCAGAGACAAATGCCAGGTTCTGCTCTTTTTGGTAGCTTTATGTGCCACTGCTTCCCCTTATGGCATTAGAAATGCCACTGCTATTGGAACTATTGCAATCACACATGCATTTGTGACCACACGATGCCCTACAGTGCAGTGCACCAACTGTTCACCTCTCATAATGGTTCAAGTCAGCAATTCTCTTTTAGGTAGCTTTATGTGCCACTGCTGCCACTAGTGGCATTAGTAATGAATATGGAAAACACGCAAAAATACATGAATTCAAATATTTTGTTGTCTGCTTTGAAATTTTTGTAGCATCCCTAGATTCTACAGCACAGACTGGACATGCATAAAGCACTGATTGGCAAGAGGAGATCTATGAGAAGGTAATTTCTGTGATTTACTGTTCATTAGATGGAGTTCATGTATGCCATAGTCTTGCAAGATTTCAATGGAAGAAAGGTTTCAAGAAAATAAGTGGGACTTATTCCATTGAATCATGACCATTTCCAGTATTGTTGAATTTTATAGAAAATGAGGTTGAAATTCTGAATGTCTCAAGTCATAGCTGCATGTTTGATAAGGACAATTTATTTTGTGCTTAGGAGAGTGTTAAAACGGGAATAAGAATGGTTGTTGATAAGGACAATTTATTTTTTGGTGCTTAGAGACCAATATTTGCTGAGCATTTCTATAATGAAAAGTTGGTGACTGATGTTTTAAAAACTGGAGTTAAGGAATGGCTTAGAGTGCATGGAGATCATGTTCAAAGTGAATGTAGAGAAGGCAATCACTCAAATTATGATGGGTGAAGAAGCAGAGGAAATGAGTAGCAGAGCAAAGAAACAGCCAGGAAGGCTGATGAAGAAGGTGGATCTTCTTGCTCCGATTTCAATGCTTCGATTGAATAACTGAGGTGGGGTCGCCCTTGAAACAAAGGCATAGAATATTTTGTTTATACTTCAGTAGTGGTTTTGGCAATTTATTTTCATACAAGTCTTGAGAGTTGAAAGAGTAATCACACCCGAGTCAATGACCAATCCAAATCAGTTTCCTTCCTAATGATTCAGGAATGAGAAGTCCAGCTTATATATTTAGCCCGAATAACTAATCAAATAGAAAGGCTGAGCTTAGAGGCAGTACACTACAAATTACCAATAGCTAGACAAACAATCATCACAAACTAGGAACGACCGTCTCCCTGTAACAAATTCACCTTCTGAAGAATTCACCTTCTGAAGTTGGAGAACTTGCGGAAACTATCCACCACAAAATAGTAGCAAGTATCAATGCAGTCTTCGATGAAGAACAACCACCTGTGTCGCCAATGTGGATTGATGTAGAGAACTGCTGCAATGGTCATCACCACAACTATGTAACATACACTGAAACTGATGTAGAAGAACTCCATATCTATGAAACCATCATCTCCTTGTTCATCATTAGGCACTGGCTGTGACGGCTCTGCTTCCTCACTACAATTGTTTCGTAATGGAGGTCCACACAAGAAAGGATTTCCTTCGTAACTGTTTTCATCGTCAAAGGTCCCAAATTGATATTTTCTCTCAGGTGTCCTACCTGACAAGTTATTGTGTGCCACACTAAAAACTTCCAGTGTGGTAATTTCAGTAAGTTGTGGAGGGATGACACCATTCAAGTTGTTGTAAGAAAGATCCAAACTCTCAATATGCTTTAGGTTTGAGAATGTTGCAGGGATAGATCCAGTGAAATTGTTGTGTGATAAGTTTAATGACAGTATCTTACTTAAGTTTCCAAATTCTGGTGGGATTGCTCCTATGAAGTTGTTATTGGAGAGATCAATACCAGACATGTAGCTGAGAACTTTCCCCTTGTACTCATAATACATATTTTTAGTTCTAAATTCTGTCACTTCTTCTGTGAAGTTAAGTAAAAAACCCCTTTCCAAGCTGTACATGCTACCCACTAGCGGTGGACCCATTGTTTCATAATAAGCTTTTTCTATGGACGTTGATCCAAAACGATATTGGAAATCCACTATTGCTTTATGGGAACTTTCCTTGAAAGTAAGATTGCCCAAACAGGTGGGTAGTGGACCAGAGAGCTGGTTTTGTGAAACATCCAAAATGCTTAAGTGTTCTAACAAGCATAACTGAACAGGGAGCTCACCATCAAAGATATTATCCCTCAGAAGAAGAACACTCAGTGATGAAAGATTGCCAATCCAATTTGGAATGGAGCTGGTGAAGGTGTTATCTCGAAGATCCATTGTAACCAGGGAAGAGCTATTATAAAATCCATTTGTTAATGGACCGCTCAATCTATTTTTGGATAGATGAATATGGGTTATTTGTGGTGCATTGAAACAAGATGGCATATTTCCAGACAAGTTGTTCTCAGAAAGGTCCAAATATTCAAGCTGGTCAAACTTACAAAAGTCTCTTGGAATCGGACCCTTAAAATGGTTTTTGGAAAAATCAATTGCTCCAAGTCTCGTAAAATTAACGAAGCTCCTTGGAACATGCCTGAAAATTGATTGTTACTCAAATCCAATACATTCCACTCTTTCCACCCACATAATGGAATATCTGATATCTGACCCCAAAAATTGTTATGACTTAGGTAGAGAGAAGACAGGCCAGAAGAATTGAACACCGAGGTCGGTAATTGCCCACCCAAATTGTTGTTTGACAGCTTGAGAACCTCTATTGTTGTTAGTTGTTCTAGTTTTACTGTAGACAATTGATTGTTGGATAAATCTAAAAATGAAAGAGAGCTAATATTTCCTAAACAAGAAGGAATATAACCTGTGAATTCATTCTTAGCCATCATTAAGATCCACATATTTGGAAAGATCAAACAAATATCTTTTGGAATTTGACCATTCATGTTGTTGGTGGATATATCTAATTCGGCCATATTCGGATATGGGTGATCTAGCAACTGCAAAGTACCAACAAAGGAGTTCTCGCTCAGATATAGTTGCTCCATTCGTGTATTGTTCTTAAGCAACCACGATGGAAACATTCCGGTGATGTTGTTGTGGGAGAGATCAAGGACTCTTAAGTCGTATTGGTAATAGAGGAAGTCGGGAATTTCTACATTGAGTGCTTCCGATGTTGGATTACTTGACAAGCAGAAAAAAACTAGTTGGAACTTTGGAATCAAATTATCAAAGGCAGCAGGTTCCGTTACTAGTCTGTTGTTCTCACTGGAGAAGAACTTGAGGCTTGAGTGGTTCATTAAAGGCTTCATTGAAGCAGAAACTTCAAAGAGGTTATTTGATAGTGAGAGGAATTCAAGGGATATGAGGTTGGTAAGAGGACTAGAGGCAATATTTCCAGTAAACTGGTTATCAGAAACATCTAATAGTTGTAGAGATGACAAGTTCCCCAAACAATCTGGGAGTGAACCTCCAAAATTATTTCTAGCAAGATCTAACTGCTTCAAATTCTTCAATTCACACCAACCTATACAATTTACCTTGAAACAATCAAAACAATGTTGAAAGAATCTTTTATTGATGATGTAATTATAGGCAGATGGAGAGTTGTTAATTTACCTTGAGCGGGTAGGGTGCCATGGAGGTCACATTCAGCAACAGACAAAACTTTAAGAGCAGGCAATGCTCCAATGTTCTGGAGAAAGTTTATTGGGAGAGAAGTATAATCTAGATGCAATTCTTCAAGGGTGCTAGAATTGAAGAAAGTCCCTGTGAAAAAGAAAGAAGAAGAGATATGGTGAAAATAATGGTGGTACAGAGTAGCCATGTGCCATTATTATTCATTAAAGATTTTAAGAAACTAAACTATGACTGCAGGAAGTCCAGCTTCCTTAAACCTATGACGTGTAGAATTGAGAACAGGCAATCAAGTAAGTAGTGAAATTAAGTGTTATCTTGATCGAGTTTTTAAACCTATGATAAAGAACTGATATTGAAGAGGGAGATGATTTTTGGATAGAAACAACAAATTGCCTGAAAAATCCAGAGATTTCAAAATGTATTGTTAAAAAATGAAGTAAATAATAGAAGATGCCAAGAGATATTCACAACTTTACCATTGACAGTCGGCGGCGATCCTAGCAACATATTGCCTGATAAATTTAAAGACTTGAGAGAAGAAAGCCCACGCAGATGTGATAAAACGCTGTCGTTGAATCTATTATTATAGCTCAGGTCCAGGTTCTCGAGTTTCCCCAAATGTGATGATATGATCTCAAAACCTGCAAGAGAGTTAATGTTTCTAAGAGTAAGTCATAATTATGAGCTCACGATATGCATAATAGATAGAAACCAAAGATAATTAGAATTGATGAGATGCTGTTGTTCAATTGATATATGATTCTCAAATTATACATAAAAAGATGGAAGCTAAGTTATGGACAGACTTACAAAACAAGATAAAAGAAACTTGTAATTAAGATCTCATCGGTAATTAAAACAAGAATAATTATCGATCCTAGATAGCCTAATTTTGCAAAACTAATTAGTTAGCCTAATTTTGCAAGACTAATTAATTAGTTATGATAGTTTCAAAAACTACATGAATATTGGATAGTAACTTAATTCGCTCCTAACTGCCTCTGTAAGATGCTAACTGCCCCTCTCGTTGGCTGTCTAGTGATTTGTACTGGATAGTTTTTTTTTTTTAATTGATGTTAAGATCCAAGTTTTAATACTTACAATTTTCTTAATTATAATATTCAAAACCATTAAAACTCGAATGCATTAAAAAAAAAAAACTTAAGCTGTGTTCGACTAAGTATCTCAAGACAGAAAAAACATATATAAAAATATATTTATTTAAAAAGATAAATATAAAATATATATTTATAGGAGAGTTTTGAAGTGAACTTCTGATTGCTAATTTAATCTAAATATTACAACACTTTTGGCATAAAAGGGCCAAAATAAGAATAAAATATATGCCTCTTGGACCTCATTCCAAGTGCCTCTTTACGTAGATATAAAGTCCTCATTTTTGTTGATAAAGAAACAATATAATTAAGAGAATGTCATGTGAAGCATTTAGGTAGGTAGAAACTGTGTATTATACCTGATCCTGTTAACTCATTGTACGACAGATCCAAAGACTTGAGGGATGAAAACCCAGTTAGAGATGGAAAAATGCTATCGTTGTATTGATTCCAACCCAGGTCAAGGTTCTCCAGCTTTTTCAACCTTGATGACAAGACTTCGAGACCTGCATGATGAAGAGCATAGAAATGATATAAGAAGAAGAAAAGGAAAGGTTTCGAAGCTAAATAACTAAAAGGTTACCTGATCCTGTCAACATATTATATGGTAGATCCAAAGACTTGAGAGTGGAAAGCCCATTGAAACATGACAAAATGCTTTTATCATTATTAAATCGGTTAATCCAGGTAAAGATTGCTCAGTTTTGATGATATATAAAAAATATATAGATAAAAAACATATATAAAAATATATTTATTTAAAAAGATCAATATAAAATATATATTTATAGGAGAGTTTTGAAGTGAACTTCTGATTGCTAATTTAATCTAAATATTACAACACTTTTGGCATAAAAGGGCCAAAATAAGAATAAAATATATGCCTCTTGGACCTCATTCCAAGTGCCTCTTTACGTAGATATAAAGTCCTCATTTTTGTTGATAAAGAAACAATATAATTAAGAGAATGTCATGTGAAGCATTTAGGTAGGTAGAAACTGTGTATTATACCTGATCCTGTCAACTCATTGTACGACAGATCCAAAGACTTGAGGGATGAAAACCCAGTTAGAGATGGAAGAATGCTATCGTCGTATTGATTCGACCCTAGATGAAGGTTCTGCAGCTTTTTCAACCGTGATGACAAGACTTCGAGACCTGCATGATGAAGAGCATAGAAATGATCCTGTCAACATATTATATGATAGATCTCAAAACCTGCAAGAGAGTTGTTCATTAAAATATGATAATCTAATTTTTAATCTGATTCTGATCTGATCTTATTGAGAAAAAAAAAAATTTAAATTGATCATTGCATAGATATAAAGTCCTTATTTTTTATGATAATATAATGAATATTATTGATTATTGTTCTTGTTTTAATTATCATTGAGAAGTTTTGAATAATTATTTGGTTTTACTAGTTTTAAATAATATAATCGGGTTGTGATAAAATGGACCTGGAACTCGGGTATGAAGTCCTCATTTTTGTTGATAAAGAAACAATATAATTAAGAGAATGTCATGCGAAGCATTTAGGTAGGTAGAAACTGTGTATTATACCTGATCCTGTCAACTCATTGTACGACAGATCCAAAGACTTGAGAGATGAAAACCCAGTTAGAGATGGAAGAATGCTATCGTTGCATTGATTCCCCCATAGATCAAGGTTCTCCAGCTTTTTCAACCTTGATGACAAGACTTCGAGACCTGCATGATGAAGAGCATAGAAATGATATAAGAAGAAGAAAAGGAAAGGTTTCGAAGCTAAATAACTAAAAGGTTACCTGATCCTGTCAACATATTATATGATAGATCCAAAGACTTGAGAGTGGAAAGCCCATTGAAACATGACAAAATGCTTTTATCATTATTAAATCGGTTAATCCAGGTAAAGATTGCTCAGTTTTGATGATATATAAAAAATATATAGATAAAAAACATATATAAAAATATATTTATTTAAAAAGATCAATATAAAATATATATTTATAGGAGAGTTTTGAAGTGAACTTCTGATTGCTAATTTAATCTAAATATTACAACACTTTTGGCATAAAAGGGCCAAAATAAGAATAAAATATATGCCTCTTGGACCTCATTCCAAGTGCCTCTTTACGTAGATATAAAGTCCTCATTTTTGTTGATAAAGAAACAATATAATTAAGAGAATGTCATGTGAAGCATTTAGGTAGGTAGAAACTGTGTATTATACCTGATCCTGTCAGCTGATTCACTGAAAGATCCAAAGACTTGAGAGATGAAAACCCAGTTAGAGATGGAAGAATGCTATCGTTGCATGATGTTCCTCAAGAGCATATTGGAAGGAAATAATTAAATGCGTAGAAAAAAATGATATGAGAAGGAGGAAAAAAATGTTTCGAAGCTAAATAATTAAAAGGTTCCCATAGAAGCTACCTCCTGATCCAGCTGTCAACCGATTGCCTGATAGATCCAAAGACTCGAGAGTGGAAAGGTTACCATTGAAACATGACAAAATGCTTTTATCATTTTTATTAAATCCGTTATCACTTAGGCCAAGTTCCCTCAGTTTTGATGATAGGACTTCGAAGCCTGGAAGAGAATCATCAAAGCAAGATAATTGACATTAAACACCAACCAACCAACCTTCATTTATTTTATTATTATAATTAAGTGCAGAAACATTGAACTAACCTTCATTCTCCAAGCAACCAACCAATCCAGTCCATCTCAATTCAAGACTTTGCAATTCTTTAAAAGGCAGAAACAAAGATCCGTTGAGAACCCAATCGCCCAAGCGGAAATCCCATGCACCCCCGAGAGAGAGTCGGACCACTCGCCTTGTAGTGTTATCACACTCGATCCTAGGCCACTCACAACAATTACTACTGTCCACCCAATCTCTCAAGTAAACGCCATATGGGTCGACCAAAGATTGGATCTCCAAGAGACCAATCCTCTCTTCCTGCAAACACCCATAACAACGACCATGCCATTCGCCAACCAAAGTCAATAATGCTAGCAACATCCAAGCCCCCATTCTTTTCATCATCATCTTAGATAATTCTATGAACTACGTACTACGTAGAATATTGTTGTTTGTTATGTGCCTTTGGGCAACCATAGAGGTCCTATTTATACTACACACTGCCAATTTATTTAATCGATTAGGTTTGATTATGTCAACTTTCACTTGAGTTTTTCTAAATCTGAATCGAGTTAGATTTCAAATTAAAATGTTAGGCTTGAATTAAATTTAATAACACTGATTAAAACTACATTGTAGAAGAAAAAATTGAATTGCATAGAACTAATTAACCGAAAACTAATCAGACGGGAGGATTGAAAGAATAATTAAAGTTATTTTACTAACATTGTAAAAATAATTGAATTGCATTAAAGTAATTAACCAAAAAGTTGACCCCAAGTCAAAGTCTTCTGTGGAAAAACATGAATAAAAGGTTGACGCTGGCCAGCTCACTTTCCATGAAGATGATGGATACGGAGCCCTCCCTTCTATCTTTATGGAAATCACGTCTAAAAAATCATGCTTTAATTTTAAGCTTGAGAAGGGATGATATATATATATATATATATATATTCCTCAATTATCATAAAAAATTAAGAAAAAACTAATAAAATATTAAAAATAAATGTTTTATTTATCGAAATAATTAAAAGTAAGGTTTACTTAAGGTATATATGGAATGGTAAAAAAATAACAATAAAATCAATTTATATATAAAAAAAATCATAGATTTATTTTTTCTAAATTTTAAATGTAGTGCTTATAATTAATTAATTAATTGAGAATTTGCGCTCTTCTAAAAGTTGTTTATGTAATTTTTTTTCATAGAGAAAACTCCCTTAAAACCCTTGAGTACTTCCTTCTCTAAAATATATGTCTTTGCTATAACTCAGGGACTCTGTATCTTTTTAAGGTGAATTAGGCTCTCTATCTTTTTAACATGAATTAACAAGTTTCAACTCATCTCTGTATCTTCTCTGGATACAGATAATTTCTATTTAACATTAATCTATCCATCAAGTTTTTGATCCCCGATTTAGGCCATCTTGATAAATGAGATTTTACTCCGTAATTTTAATGTATAGCTGTCAATGACCTGAAACATGCAAATTAAAATTCAAAGTGTGAGCATTGAATTTCTTGTCCGTTTATACCTTTCTGTGGTGTTTCCTCTTTCCATTGATTGAAGAGCGTCTAAGAGGAAAAATTGAAAAGGTAAAAGTTCTGTTGTACAGTGAAAAGAGCATGATCAGAAATACACAAAAACAGAGATGCATGAATCCTTCTCCACTAGCGGCTCTCGTCCATTGGATCATTGTGGTTTCAAGACTGATGCCCATTCATCGCCCTCTTTGTTTGATTCCTCAGACCTTTATGAAACTGTATATGAGATGTTATAGAATAATTTAGAGAGTGACGGAGGACTTGACAAAGGGCTGAGGGGTGGGTGAGATGTTATGTCAAGAAATGATTTGGAGAAATTTCTTCATACGTGTTGAATAACTAAGATAAGATAGGAGTCTTGATCAAGGCAAGAACATAGGCTCTCCAAGACGATTGACCAGAAGGAGAGAAGGAAGGCTCTATATCATTAGCACGTCAAACACTCCTTTGCACATTTGAGAGATTGTCGAGTTATTTCTGCTTCTTCTTTTTTTAATAATAGTTGAGTATTATTATAAAAAGGTGCCAGAGCCAAATTTAGAGGCTATAGCTAGCATAAAATAAAAACAGAGGACAGTATATACAAGACAGGGGAGGAAGTAATAACATAATATATATATATATATATTAAAAAAACACGACCTAACACATGAACACATTAAGTTTAAGTTTATGACTTGAATTATGAGATTGGGATAAACAAATTCAATATTAAATGGTAAAAAAAAAACCATAAAACATATATGATTTAATAATATTAATCAATTATTAAAATCTTTCATTATATATATATATTAAAAATAAATATTAATAACTATTATATGTGAATGTTTTAATTTGGATGAGAATTAATGTGTCATGTATGACATTTTTCCTAAAAATGTCTCTTTCATTAAAATCAAAGTTATTAAACATGATTAGATTTAATACCCAGATGAGGGTTAAGGTCATAAATTGCCCTACTACTCGAATTAAAATTTGGGTTATACATCAGACAAGTTATTTTATATTAACTAAAGTTAATCTAAAATTATATTATTTTAATATTTTGTTTTTTAAAAAAAATCAAAATTATGTCTTTAAAATTGTGGTTCTTTATGAAAATAATGTGTGGAAAATCATGCCTTAATTTTGATGGTAATGACAAAATCAAACAATATCGTTTATAAAATAAACCATAAATAATATTATTTCTAAAATATTTCATGTCATTGTCATGACAATAAGATTTCTTCTTTTTCTTTTTAAAGTATTTACCGGTTTATTTTTCCACGATGTAGGCCAATGGGATGGTCCATGAGACCATTGCTATCAAGGATTTTTTTTATGAGATGGGTCCATGAGACTATTGCCCTGTAAGCTTGGGAATGGATAATTAATATGTCTTAATTTCAATTTAGTTTGCAAAAAAATTAAATGCTTGCAAATTAAATCTCCGGTGTTAGAATATTGCAATCACCGATTAATTAATGAACAACGGAGCTTAGATTAATACATGACGCAACTTTCAATGGAATTATATTTGTGGAGGTATTTACTCATATGCGAATTATATTTCTATATTTTATTTTAAAAAAAATCTATATACTACGACTAGCTTAAGAAAGTCATGTTCATCTAAAAAAAATAAAAATGAATTGAATAAAAGCATCACTATAAATGTTATACTCCGAAAATATCTTCTTTCCTTATAAAACTCCCTAAACTACTATATGTCTCTAAGAGTGAAAATATCACTATAAATGGTGGCAATCCTCCCATCGTTGCATTTTTTTTTTCTCAGGATGGGTTCGACAGACAATCACCGTCGTGCATTTATGAGTCCATTGACATCTGCACATTTGGTCTATGAGATTATTGCCATCGTGCATTTTTCCCACTAGATGGGGTCGTACGCTTGGGGTATATTTTATTTTAATTTAAAAAACCAAATAAATTAAAAAATATTTCATCTTGTTCGTAATCTTATCTTGTTCCATGAATTTCACCTAAACTCTTGCTGGAATTTTCTATTCCGGACATCTTGTTTATAATATTTCTATTAGTAACAATGATTTTCTTGGAAGGATGGCTGCCTCATGGTTGCTTGAAAATATACAGTTTTTTAGTTTCAAATCTATTAATAAAAATATAGTTTTATTGAATATTTTTTTATATACTTTTATTAGAGAAACCAATGTAAACAAATTTATGTACATACACTAGATTATCAAGTACTTCAATAGAAAAATAATCAAAGTGGTGTGGGTCCATATCAATTTTTGTCCATGTTTTTGGTATTAATCAAGTGCCACTCATTTTAATACATGGACTTAGTTATTTGATGAGAGTTTCATCGCAAGTTAAATTTGTTTAATTAAAAAATTATATATAGATTTTTTTAATATATTTTTTATTTTAAAAAACATAAGTTAAAATTAAAAAATTTATATAAAAGTATTGTCAAATAAATCAAGAATTAGTTGTGTTAATAAATAAAAAAACCATAAATGATAACTCAAAATAAAAACTAAAAAAATCGAGAGACAAGTATAAATCAAAATATTTAATTTCACAAAACATGACATTTACACAATTATATTTTTTAAAAATTCAAATTAAAATAATTTTTTTATTCGATCAAACGATAATAAAAACAATACACACATTATAAATTAATTAAATAAAATAAAATAAAAATAAAAAAATAATATGCAATGTTGCACATATTAGAAATATTATTTGCATATAATTTTTTTTATTTTTAAAAATAAAATCATCCATACTAAAATAATTTATATATTAAATTCAAAACAAATAAATTTCAAAATAATATGCAAGACTATACATAAAATCTTTAAAAGAAAAAATAATAGAGGGAGAACAAAAGTGGAACATTTTGGAAAAAAACTAAGTAATTAACGGAAACTTGTATTCCTTCTTCAAACGTTGACCCCAAGTCAAGTTTATTTATTTATTTTTGAAAAAAATATGAATAAAAAGGTTAATGCTAGGCACATGAAGATGATGGATATAGAAGACTTACTATTTTTTTTTTATGGAAATTACATGGGGGAAATTTAGACCTTGAAATTTTTTGAAAATAAAATATTATTAGCCGTGTTATTTGCATTCTAGCAACAAAACTAATACAGAAAAAGTATTCAAATTAAAATAAATAAATCAATCAATACAAGTTTTTAATTAGAAAAAACAAGATACAAATACTGTCGCTAACTCTTTGTATTTTTTTAACTATTAAAGAATTGAATGTATAATTAATACACGTGTGATAAACATCAAAATCAATCCAATTGTATAATATACTAAGATTTTAAAAACTAATTCTTCTAAAAACTAACACTACATGGAAAAAAAATAAAGCTCAAGGCCTGTTTAGGAAACCAAGTACGTAGGCATCAATTAATTCAAAGATACCACGCCAGTTAAAAAACAAAAAACATTTAAAGGGAAACGGACCCACCATCAATTATTGTTATTCGTTTAATTATAAATAGAATGAAGAGAGGGATGCACTTTTATCAGCGACTAAAGTCAAAGATTAAAGAAACATGACTGTCATGTTCGTAAAGAAACTCTCAAAAACTGACATTAAATATATATAAAATGGCAGTTCCAATGGACAGCCTCTACGCTTTCCAAACCCCAGAAGGAGAACACTCTAAAGAATTATTCCATACTTTTTCTTAAATTATAAATTAAAAAGAAAATAAACAGGTGTATTTCTTACATAAATTCTTTTATTTTTCCTTACAAGTATTTTGTTTTTCCATTGGTTTCAAGAAATTCTCTCAACAATTGAACTAAAAACACTACATCATAGCTCACAAACATACATTTTATAAGTGAATTAAACCTCTTGTTTTTCTTATGTGTCTTGTTTCTTGCTGAGGAAATAAAGGTCATGAGTTTTTTTTTTCTTTCCTTTTCCCTTATAAAAATGGTCAGGCGGCCATAGACAGTTGCAAAAAAAAAAAGCATTTAATTATCAGATGACCCTCAACCATCACCCATTATAAATTAATGTCGACAAGAGTAAAATTAAGACTTACCGTGACTTTCCAACATCTATCATTATAAATTAAGTATCAGCAACGATTAAGACTAAATGTTTTACCAAGATTCTCAACCATTGTAAAAATAGATTTGAAAAAAAAATCATAACAAAAATTCAAAAAAATAAAATAAAATTGCATTGCTTTCCATACATATTTTAGTTTTTCTTATAATAATAATTATAATTATAGTCTCTCGTGTCTCACAACTTTATTTTTTTTTTCTTGAATAAGTGCTAATGTTCTTTGAGGGGTCCAAGCACCAAGTTTCTCTATGGCTTGGTAATTCACCATCTGCAGGTGCGGCAAGTTATGAACTAGCTGGCTAGTTTTTTGCTTCCTTGGTTTTAGAAGCAACATGTAAAACAAAACTGAATTAACTCATAAAATTTATTATTTATTATTTGAATCATCAAATCGAGATAAATAAATTTAATATTAAAAAATAAAATAAAAATAAAAAACTATAAAAATATATATAATTTAACAATATTAATCAATTATTAAAATATTTTATTTTATATATATTAAAAATAAATATTAATAACTATTATATCAATTTGTGAATGTTTCAATTTGGATGCAAATAAATGTTTTATACATGGTATTTTTCTTAAGAAATCAAAGTTATTAAACATTATTAGATTTAATACCTAGATGAGGGTTTAGTTCATAGATTGGCAAAATACTTGGATTAAGATTCGGGTTATAGATGGAATAAGTTAGTTTATTGACTTATATTAATAAAAGATTGTATCATTTTAAGATTCTTTAAAAAAAAAATCAAAATCATATAGTTAAAAAAAATAAAATCAATTAGGTTTTATTAGATTAACTATTACTTGGTTTTTTCTAAACCTGAATCGGATTTGGTTTTTTCTAAACCTGAATCGGATTAGGTTCAGATTAAAATGTTAAGCTTGAATTAAATTTAACAATCCTGATTAAAACCGTATTTGCTAGACATCTCACTTTGCATAACAATGATGGATATGGAAGACTTACTACTTTCTTTATGAAAATAACGTGTGAAAAATCATGTCTTAATTTTAATAGCGATGATAAAATCAAACAATATCGTTGATAAAATAAACCATAAATAATATTATTTTTAAAAGATTTGTCATTGTCAAGACAATAAGTCTTTTCCTTTTTCTTTCTAAAGAGGTTTTTTTTTAACGTAATTAACAAGTAAGATAGATAGAAATTTGCCGTATGAGATGGGCATGTGAGACTATACATTGTCATCTATATTTTTTTTCCATCATAAAGGCCAGTGGGATGGTCCTATCAAGCAATTTTTCTACGAGATGGGTCCATGAGAACATTTCCAGCTGCACATTGGTCCTATCATGCATTTTTTCTCCGGGAGAGGCTGTGAGACGTCCTCTTCCAACCATCATGCATTTTTTCCACGAGATGGCTTCGTGGAAATACTTTGGTTTAATTGGGAATGCATTACTGTATTTGTTTTCTGGTTATATTTATTTTTTCATCAATATTTCTGAACAGCGTATTTCGAATCCTGAAGGATTGAAAGATGGAAAACAGAAAATATCAAAGTGAAATGTTTTAGTATAAAGTAGATGTTAATGATGAAAGAAAAGCACGTGGAAAAGAGAGGGATGGTGAAAATGACATGTAAAGGGACTGTTTGGCAGTGCGCATAGAAAAGGGAAAGTGTCATTGCCAGTTTGGTTGGTGTGTTTGCATTTGATTTGGTAATTTCTAGTTTTGTCAAAGAGTGATTACTGGTTATTAATTTAATTTATCCTGTCATGTGAAGGGCCAAACCTGTCATTGTCAGTCATAGTCACAAGTCTTGGTCTTACCATTTTACTATTAATTAATTGTTTGATTAATCAACGAAACTGTGCGTTTCTCGTGTGATTTCTCGAAGACGGCCATCATATATATATATAACTTTTCAACACAAAAAGGATTTTGATGGAGAGGACATTGCAACAAATTATCCACGTGATACCATTGTCATCATTCAATTTTTTCCACGAGATGGGGCCGTATGCTTGGGGCTCTAAAAGTTATGATTTTTAATTTTATTATGTCACGTTTAGAATAAAAGCATATTTTATTTTAATTTAAAAATATAATAAATTAGAAGATATTTTATTTTTAAAACTTTTATTTTGTTTTATGAATTTCACCTAAATTCTAACTAGAATATTTTGATTATATTTCTGTTATTTTATTATAATCAAATAATATTTTGTTTTATTTTTATAAAAAAAATATATTCTAATTTTATGGTATCAATTATATCTCTCAATTCAACTGCTGGATTGGACTAAAATTTTATGAAGAAATCTCCTAATATATATTTATATCACAAATTAAAATTTTAAGGTAATTAGAGTTTAGAAAAACTTTGCAAAATTGTGGACGATATTTTCATAATTTTATTTGAATTCATAATTTTGTTATGAAATGTCATTTTTTATTTCTTTTTTAAATTGAATTATTTCTAAAATACTTCTTGTCATTGTCATGACAATAAATCTTCTTCTTTTTCTTTCTAAAGAGTCTACTTTTTGTAACACAACCAACACGGAAGATGGATGAGAATTTGCAGTGTGAGATGGGTTTGTGAGACTTTTGCCATCTGCAATTTTTTCCACAAGATGGGCCGTGTGCTTGGGGCTCTAATTTTATTTTATTGTTTTTAGTTTTATTATATCATGTCTAGAATGATAGGTATATTTTATTTTAATTTAAAAAATAGAATAAATTCAAAATTTTATTTTGTTTTATGAATTTCACTTACTAGAATATTTTGGTTATATTTCAGCCATTTTATTATGATCAAATAATATTTGTTTTGCTTTTATAAAAAAAAATATAGTCTAGTTTTACAGTATTAATTATATCTCTTAATTTAACTACACTAAAATTTGACGAGGAATCTCCTAACATATATTCATATTGTAAATTAAAATTTTAAGGCAATAAAAATTTATTAAAACTTTGTGAAATTGCTAATGATATTTTTATAATTTTATTTAAATTTATAATTTTGTTATGAAATGTCATTTCTTCTGTCTTTTTTAATTGAATTACTTCTAAAATACTTCTTGTCATTGTCATGACAATAAATCTTCCTCTTTTTCTTTCTAAAAAATCTATTTTTCGTAACACAAGTAACAAGTAATATGGATAGAAATTTGCAGTCTAAGATGGGTCTCTAAGACTTTTATCATCTGCATTTTTTCCACACCAGTGAGATGGTCTACAATACCATTGCCCCGTAAGCATTTATGAGTTCGTGAGACCATTTTCATCTGCACATTGGTCCCTGAGACCGTTGCCATCATGCATTTTTTCTCGAGGAGAGGCCGTGAGACTTCCTCTTCCAACCATCATGCATTTTTTCCACGAGATGGATTCGTGGAAAAACTTTGGTTTAACTAGGAATGCTTTTATTGATTGGAAACTTTTTAATTAAAATAAATTTGATTATTTGATTGGAAGAAATCCTTAAATGTTATTAACACAAGAAATCAATTTATTTTCTTAAGAAAAAAAAATATTGTAACCATATAAGTAATTCATTTTAAAAAAATTAAATTGTTTTAAATAGATAACTTTTGAATCATCAAGTAGTGAAATATAGGAAGAGCGGAGAAAGTGCAGAATAATCAAAGTGGTGCGGGTCCACGTCAATTTTTGTCCATGTTTTTTGTATTAATCCCTTCATTCATTTACAGCCGGAGAAAAGAACATCACCTAACGCTTTTCTTGTCTCTTCTTCCTTGGAAGATATGGCATGTGAACTTTCTAGTGCTACTCATTTTAGTACATGGACTTAGTTATTTAATTAGAGCTTCATCGCAAGTTAATTTTTTTAATTAAAAAATTATATATAGATTTCTTAAATATATTTTTTATTTTTAAAAATTTAAGTGAAAATTTAAAAATTTATATACAAATATAGTTAAATAAATCAAAAATTATGTGTGTTAATAAATAAAAAAACCATAAACGATGACTCAAAATAAAAACTAAAATTATTGAGAGACAAATGTAGATCAAAATATTTAATTTCATAAGACATGATATTTATGTAATTATATTTTCTAAAAATTCAAATTAAAATAATTTTTTAATTCCTTCAAATGATAATAAAAACAGATACATATTATAAATTGATTGAATAAAATAAAAGAAAAAAATAATATACAAGGCAATATATATTAAAAATATTATTTGAAAATAAATTTCTTTTTACTTTTAAAAAATAAAATTCATCTATATAAAAAATTTTATATATTAAATTAAAAATAAATAAACTTCAAAATAATATGCAAGGATGCACATAACCCCTTTAAAAGGAAAAGTGATAGATAGAGAACAAAAGTGGAACATTTTTTTGTTAACTAAATAAACTTTATAACTATTATGTTATTAATATTAAATTAAAAATAAATATTAAAACTTATTATATTAATTTGTGAATTTATCAATTGAGATGTGTATTATATTTCTAAAATGCTACAAGAAATTTCTATATACTACAACTAGCTTAAGAAAGTCATATTCATTGAAATCATAGAGTACAGGAAAAAAAAAAAAGAATTGCATAAAATGAAGCACTAAACCGAAACTTATATTCCTTCTTGATACATTGACCCCAAGTCAAATTTATTTATTTATTTGTTTTTGGAAAAAACATGAATAAAAGGTTAATGCTAGGCACATCATGACGATAGATAAAAAAAACTTGCTATTGTTTTTTATGAAAATTATATGTGAAAAATTTAGATTTTAAAAAACAAAAGATAAAAAATATTATTAATCGTGTTATTTGCATTCTGGTAACAAAACTAATATAGAGACTTGATTGATAAAAATTCATAATTAAGAGCAAGTATTTAAATTAAAATAATAAATAAATCAATACAAGTTTTTAATTAGAAAAAACAAGATACAAATACCGTGTAAGTGTCACTAACTCTTTGTATTTTCTAACTATTAAAGAATTGAATATATAATACTGCATAGAAAAAAATAAAGCTCCAGGCCTGTTTAGAAAACTAAGTACGTAGGCATACACCCAATCCAAGCACCGTCAAATCGTTTTTTATACAAAGGGATGGGTCCCTTAGCTGTACATGACATATAAAAAATTTGAAATTAAAAGATGATAAAATTTAAAAAAATATAATTATAATCTTATAAATTATTTAAAAAAATAAATATTAAAAAAATAATTATAAGAATTAAATCTGATAAATAAAAAATTTTAATTAAAAAAATAAAAGAAAACTAAATGATAACTAAAATTAATATAAAAATTAAATTAAATTAAATTATAAGATATAAAATTTTAAAAAAAAATCAAACCAAAATAAAACTAAATTTTTTCTGAAAGATATTCAGATTAGAAGCATTATAAAAGGCTATGAACTTTTATTTAATTGGGAATGCTGTTATTGTAACCATATAAGTAATTTATTTATTTATTTTAATGAAATATAAAATAGTTTTAAATCTTGTGGTATATTTCTTGTCTTTAAGAGATATGAACTTATATGATCAAATAATGTTTAGTTTTGTTTTTATAAAAAAAGTGTAGTCTAGTTTTATGGTATTAGTTATATATCACAATTCAACTATTTGATTAGATTAAAATTTTACGAGGAATCTCCTAACATATATTTATATCGTAGGTTAAAATTTTAGAACAATTAGAGTTTAGAAAGACTTTATGAGATTGCTGATGATATTTTCATAATTTTATTTAAATTAAAAATTTATAAGGTCATTTTTATGTGTCTTTTTTTTTTTTTCAATTTCATAATTCAATAATAGGTTTATTATGATCACATAATCAATCAGAATATTTAGATAGAAGGGTGGTAAAGTAAAATCCTATACTCTATACGTACCTTTGGAGGAAGTAAAAATAGATGTCTGTATATTACTTGATGGATACTTGCTTATGTCATTATTTGTCTTTACTTGTTGCTAATAATTCCTCACATTCTTGATATTCGTGTGGTTTGCAAGATCAAGGTTTTTGCTCGCTGCTGAACATTTTTATACTTTGTCTAGTTATTAAAAATGAAACGTAATGATTTACATATGCAGAATGGAGACATTAAAGACACATCTTTTGTTTTCTTTAATAAATCAGTTTATAAAACATTATTACAAAAATTCTATAACATGTATTCACAAATATCACATATAAGCAAATCAATCTAAACATAGCCATTGCTTGATCTTTTTTATATAGAATGTAATACATTTAATATATAAAAAATGCACAATTCAGAAAAATATCTTTTCTATTTAAAAATAATAGAGTGTGTGAATATTCACTTATTATCTTTGTTTAAACAACCGAGGTCTGAAATCGTAGCTCAAAAAACCTATTCACAAGCATATAACCTGTTAAAATCCCTCCATCAGTTAGCTATAATAATTTGTCAACTACATGCTACCTAATAAACTAATCATAAACTAAATGTCTCAATTAAATCTTCATCCATATAAATAATTCAGATAGCAATTCTTCTTATATGATTTATAATAATCTCCGAAATCATTCCTGGGCATTATTGATAGATAGTCCACGTATTCTTTATTATTTTCATCATAGCTATTTCTATAAAAACTGGATTAATGCACCATTTATGATATTAAATACCAGAGAGAACAAGCTTTTCCCATGTATAAAATTTGGGTAAAAAACTATATCTATTCAAATCATTTTTTGGATCAAACTTTAGCCCCGTAAAATACTTAATCTAACAACTTCTAACTTTTTTATTTAATTGTTAACCTAATACTTTTATACCATTTAACAACCAGTAAGCAATCATATTTTCATGATCTATACCACTAAGAAATTATATTTTCATAACCAATTTAATTAATCCGAAACCTTTCTAAATATAATATTTTTTATCTCGAAATCAAGAAAACATAATGTTACCTCACTACAATATTTAATAATTTTACCCATATTAAAAATATTCAAATTAGTTTATTGGCATGTAACCTCACCAAATAATTTGCATGGACCGTTGACTAGGAGTCTATTATTGTCGTAATTGATGAGAAAGTGGATATACCACTCTCTCTTTTTTATAGCACTATTGGCCAAGATGAGTAATTTCATGGTGATTTCTTTATGCATGCTGGTGGTCTTCCAGAATCTTTTTCCAAGCAATCCTCATTAGACTCCGCTGAGTAATTTCATGGTGATTTTTTTATGCATGTTGGTGGTCTTCCAGAATCTTTTTCCAAACAATCCTCATTAGACTCCGCTGGGGTGTTAACTTGGGTTAAGGTTTGTATCATGGTTTTTTATTAAGTCCCAGATCAACTTGGATCAACCTTAATTTTATATGTGTGTGTCCAAAAAACATTGTTTTTTATATATAAACATAAATAGGAATCTGGAGTTCTTTCATAATCTTAAAGATGTAGTATATTGATAATCAAACCATCATCCACTAAAATACAATTCTTCAATCGACATATCTTTTAATAAAAAAAAACTGATTATGGAGTTTTGATCTAAGTAATAGGTCTTCATCATTAAAGGATATCTTTGTAGTACATGCACCCTGAGACGCGTTGAAAGAGTTAGTCATGACAGGCTTAGTTGGAGTTTTCATTGTAGTTTTCTTATTTTTTATGTTAAATTAGGAATAGATCAATGAGAAACTAAATTTGAATATGAACTATATCATTGTTAACTTTTTGATCAAAATACTCCAACATGATGGTCGGTGCAATATTTTTTTTAAAAATAGCGAAAACAAAGTTATTAAACAAGACAGACTTAGGATTCCACAAATTTCACATATAAATATAGTTACAACACTTTTCTATTAAAACGATCAACAATAAGGCTAAGCTATGAGGTCAACACTCCTTGTTTATTTTTGCGTTTCAAAAGCTTTTTTGAAAAAAATTAAATTTTTTTTTACTTTGTTTGAAATTAATATTTTTTTAATTGATTTTTTTTATTTTTTTTCTTTGCTTCAAATTAATTATTTTTTGGTGTTTTTAGATCATTTTAATGCATTAATATCAAAAATAATTTTTTATAAAAAAATATTATTTTGATATATTTCTAAATAAAAATCATTTTAAAAAATAACCATAACTATAATCCCAAATAGTTGGATACATTCAAGAAAATTGATGACAAGCTTTGAACTAACACAATTTTGGGCCAAGAATGCAAGAAGCAAACCATTGATTCCCCCACCAGCAACCACAGCAAATTCATTACTCCCACGCTAAGATATTCCGAAGTTGGAGAACTTACAAAAATTAATACAAGGCTTCAACACTCTGAAGCCTGCAAGAGAAATATCAAAGCAAAATAAGTAGCGTTAAACAGCAGCCATTTCATCATTTTTAATTTTAGTATAACACAATAATATGAACCAACCTTAATTCTCAAAGGCACCCAAATAATTCATCAGCTTTCAAATCAAGACTTTGCAATTCTTTAAAAGGCAGAAACAAAGATGTGTTGAGAACCCACTCCCCTAACCCCCAATCCCCAGCACCCACAAGAGAGAGTTGGATCACTCGCCTTTCGGTGGGATCACACACAATCCTAGACCACGCACAACAATTACTGCCCAGGTATTTCGACAGTTATGGCTTCTGTGGGTTTTGGTTCACGATGGAGATGATGGATACAATAATGCATTAATTTCAACAACAAAACTTTCAATCCTTTTGAATGGCTCTCCAACTAAAGAGTTCTTTATGGAAAAGGGATTGCGACAAGGGGACTCTTTATCAACATCTCTTTTCAATATAGCAACTGAGGGTCTTAGTAGAATGCTAAAAAGAGATGTGATTTGGGACTTATAAAAGGTATTTGTTTTGGTCACTTTCACTTTGTAGATGATACTCTCATCTTCAATTCATATGATTTTCCATCTCTTCAAAACATCAAAAGAACTATGTGATGTTTTGAGTTGATTTCTAGGCTGAAGGTTAATTTCCACACAAGAGCTCAATCACTAGAAGTACTATTGTTATTTCTTCAACAGCTAGCAATCTAATATGTAAGATGGAGGGGATGCCATTCAAGTATTTGGGCCTGCCTATTTGTGCATCTTCATCTCATGCGGAAAACTATTGACAATAGAATCAATAGCAAGTTGGCTGCCTGGAAAGGTCGTCACTAAGCTTGCTTAAATCAATTATAAATAATCTCCCTATCTACAACATTTCTTTATTTCCTATCACATCCATTGTTGCTACCAAAATTGAGAAACATATCATATCTTTCTTTGGTTCTTAGGAGGAGGGAGGGAAAAAACTATGCAATGTTAAATGGGCATCGGTCGTTCCTCAAAAAAAAACAATAAGGGTTAGGATATGTTAGGTATATAATGTCTCTGTGATGTGGACATCGTCATTTTTAGTACATCAAATTCTTACTATTTCACTCTTAAAAGTAGAAAGATCTACTTAGTTGGACTACCAGTACCAAGGCTTAACAACAATAATGAGAAGAAAAAAGCATGTGAAAGGAAAAGGACTTAATCTTATAAGCCCAAATAATTTTGACAATCAGGTTCATGAAGAGTTTGTTGTATTTGCTTTAGTGGTTAAGAAAGTTTTAGAGAAACCACTTGAAGAAGTAAGTACGGTTTTAAAAGAATTTCAAGATGTTTTTCCTCTCAAGGTTCATAATTCCTTACCCCGTTATACATGACATTCAACACATAATAGATTTTATCCTAGTGTTACGTTTACCTCTTGGTTTCAAGCAAGAAATATCATTATGATTATGCATTATTGTACTCCTAACAGAGGCCTTCTTAGCAGACATACCCAACCCACAACTATTCCAGAATAAAATCTTCATTGATAATTAATTTTAAACCTTACCAAGTTATACTGCAAATTGGAATTATTGGGCTGCATTCCGATCCACCTGGCTTCGATTGTCTGCTGTCAAAACTGTCAAGTCCTTAGCATTCCCAAAGCCTGCCCAGCAAACAACATCCTCTGCACCTCATCTTCAATAATACATTCTGCAGTTGCAGCAGAACTGTAAGTTATGATATAACGAAGATTCCCTTTCTGATTCTAGAATCCAGTGGACCTGGTGATTCCACCTCGCGTTCATCGTCCACCCGCTGAAGACTACTATTGAAAGAGAAAGGCTCCAACTTTGGGTGTAAACTGGATTGATTGCATCCCATCTGAATCACGTGGGCTTAATGGAAGGAACAAACAATTGTCAGTTTTGAAAGTTTGGTTTGTAAAAATCATTGTAATTTCAAATCTCCATACTCCTTCCATATAAGCAAGTAATAATAACAGAGAATATGTATAAATCTCAGTGTTGTTTTACATTTTATATAAGATATTACAGTTTCATTCAAAATATGAGAAAGAACAACAAACATCCTCAAATTCTACCACCTTCAATTCTCATTCATCAACAACAGCATACATTCAAACAAGTGATCAATAGTGTTGATGAAAAATAAATCGATAGTGATCAAGTGACGGGGACTCGAGTAAGATTTGTACCATTGTAAGCTTGACAAGCTTCGCCTACTCTAACTGTAACGAAAGATTCAGTGTTTAATCTCTGAACGGAGAAGGGGACGCCCTTGTTATGTACACGGTTGCTCTAAATGGTTCGATGATGCTCAGTTTAAACATATCATGTCAGGTTATCAATTTCGTTACTATTAGTGTTTTATTTTTTAATTGAAATGGTATGTTTTGATTTCAAAATATTTCAGTGTGCTAATTTAAGGATTATATATACTCAATAAACATAATTTAAATTCAAATGCAAAGATAAACTAACTTGAAATTATATAATTTAAATTTCAAATACAAGTGAAAAAGTAAGAGTTGAATTAATATAAGCCAATTAACTAGATAGATCCAAAGATAACTTGAACGACCGGTAAAAATAGAGTTTGACTCAAAAAAGTTTAAGATGACATATTTTAAAAAAAATATTGAGATGATAACATATTAGATCGACCAGGGTTAACTTAGGTTAACTTTCTAAATCCGTAATCTAAGTCAAGAAATCATAATAATGTTAAATAAAACAAATCAAAATAAATTATAAAGCTCAATTCTTAATAAACCTATTATTTAATGGTTAAATTGAAAAAAAAAATAATGTAAAAAAAGGGCACAAAAAATGACATTCAAAACAAAATTATGAAATGGTCACCAACACTCTCGCAAAGGTCTTTCTAAACTCCAATTGCTCTATAATTTTAACCAAGATATAACAATATGTTAGAAAAATCTTTGTAAGATTTTAGTCTGATCCACCAATCGAATTGAAAGATATGATTAATATCATAAAACTTGATAATAATTTTTTAGAAAAAAACATTATTTGGCTGGAATGGAACCGAAACATTCTAGCTAGAAGTTTGGTGGAATTTATGGAACGGGCTAAGATTCTAAGCAAGATAAAATTTGTTCCGGTTTGTTTCATTTTTTAAATTGGAATGAGATATACTAGTCATTTTGAATGGAACAAAACAAAATTGACAACTTTGTATCATGGTTGACTGGATTTTTTTTGTCATTTTTTTAATTGGATTTTTTTTCAAAAATTTTTCCAACATTAAGTTGATTAGTAATCGAGCTTCATTATTTGTTTTGATATGTATTATATGAGGTTATCATGATCCTATGATATGTTAATATGTCAAATTCATGACTAGAGTCATGAGACTATTATAATCTCATAAAAATATATTGAACAAATTATAAAGCATAATTCTCAATCACCAATGTTTAAAAATAAAATTAAAAAAAAAAAACATAAAAACTAACTCAAGCCAACTCAACTCAAGAACCTGCCACATATGTGATCCATGTCACAAGACCTAGATAACCTCATAGAAAGCAAACTGAAAAAATAACTTGGGTTAACCTAGGTTACTCTGCCAAACCAGCAACTCATATCATAAAACTATGATAATGCTATATAAAGCAAACAACAACAAATTTTAAAGTATAAATCCCAATCAACTCATTGTTGAAAAAAAATCAATTTAAAAAAAAAAACACAATAAAACGACTTGAAATAACTCAAGTTAACTCGTAAAAATATGTGATCTAGGTCATAAAATTGAGATAACTTAATAGAAAGCAAATAAAAAAAATTATGAAACTTAATTCTTAATTAACCTAATGTTTAATAATAATAATAATAATAATAAAAATAAAAATACCAATTAAAAAATAAATCTAATTTAACCAATTAATCTATTAAACCGGTTGAATAACTAAGATATTATGTTAAGAAATGATTTTGAAAATTTTTTTCATATGTGTTGAATAACTATGATAGGATTCTTGATAAGACAAGAACATAAGCTCTCCAAGACGATGGACCAGAAGGAGAGAAAGAAGGCTCATTCCGTTACACACCGACTCTTAATCTCAAAGAAGAAACAATTACTTGCCTGCTGGTTTTCAGGGCATTCAGTGGGCCGTGGGGATTAGTCGTGGTGTGCGCAAGCTGACCCGGACATCCCACATTAATAAAAAAAAAAAAAGAAAAAAAAAGAAGAAACAATTACTTGGTTCTCTATCCTTAGCACATCAAACATGAGGGTATGAACAGTGTGGTTGTAAAGTAGTATTTACCTTACATGTTTTCTTTTTAAATTTATAGCAAAACATAATAAAAAAAATCAATAAAACATAAGAGAGTAAACAGTACAACTACACTACACGATATTCACCCCGTACACTTTATATTATAAATAACTACTTATGTATTGATACTATTTTTTAAAGTAAAGTAAAATAATAATAATAAGCAGGCTCTTACAATACACTTTTTAATATTTTTTTTTCAATCACAAATCAAAATGCCTATATATATATATAGTAATTAGATTGATATTTGTTAAATAGGTAATTAAGATTAAGATATTTGATATTTTAACAATTATATTTTTTAGAGGTTTTTTAATGAACCAACTATATAAAAAATTTATATTCAATATTAAGTGAAAAAATTAAAAAAAAAAACCAATGAAAAAATAGACAGGTCAAAACTGTATAAATACACTAATCTTAAGATAATAATACGGAAACAAAAACTTTTTACCGGACAATGATGAATCCTTGTGATGTCCACTTGCCATGTGCAACAAATATATCACAGCTTGTTTTTACTGTATTCTATTATGATCTATTTTGTGCCTTACATTATTTAGTATATGAAAATAAATTTAATAAATTATACTGAAGCAAGATCTAATATAACGGAAATAATAAATGTACCTTTGCCCACAACTAGCTGGTCCCTTCAACAAAATGCTAAGTTGTATATTAATTCTCAGAGACAATGATAACTAGTTGTTCTAACTAATCTCTATACTCTTAAATATGTTTACAATTCCGTCCCTTCATTGATTTTCGTTAGTAAAATGTTGAGCTGTCAGCAATACAAACGAAACAAGTTTCTTTGAACTTCTTTTTGCCGACACTACAACCATTAGGACTCTTGAGAGAACTTGCTTCATCATGCTTCATATTTAAGTTCACTTAAATTATTTTGGTTTTCTTCAAGAATGTTTGCCATCGAGACCACAAAGATTACCAGGTTAACAATTACATCTAAATTATTAATAATAGTTTTATCCATCTGTTATCTCGATAACAAGATTAGCTTCGCAATTATATATCACACTTATATAATCTCAAATAATATTAATTAAAATGATTCACAAAAATTTAACACACTAATTCTGCAAAAAAAAAAAACAATATAATAAACAATTCAAGGAAGCCATCCCAGCCGATGCAGGTGATGACCCGTTGGCTGACATCTCCTCGCGCCCCGAGCACCAGCCAACCCGCCTCAATCTGAACAGGCCCCAGACAAAGTCGATGAAAAGACGCCAGGGAGCCTCAGCAGCCAAGAAGAAAGCGCGGCAACACCCACCGCGCGAGAAGAAAAGCGAAAACAGAGACGGAGCGCGGTACAGAGTACTGTGAATCCACAGGATTCACACACAGTGCACCGTGTTTTAATGAGCACTCTTAGTTTATATATATATATATATATATATATATATAATTCCTTTAGTTTTAGTTTGTCGGTTATGAACAGTGATGCAGCACAAGAATCCAGCTCTTTTAGTTTGTTAGCGAATCTGGAAAAGAATGAAGTCATCTGTCAAGCTCTGTTCACTTTGGTCCGACATTCCTCACCTCTCCCCCTTTGCTCTCTCTCTTCCCCCCCCCCGCCCAGGGGACCCGCCGCCACCTCAACCAATAAGGCTTCAAATCTCCACTAGGGTGCTTCCTTTTCTATCATGTTTTTTATTTTTAAAATTTACGTCTGCGTTTTCACTTATTTAACAGAAATTCTTATCCAGAGAGAGAAATTCGATTTTAATAAGTAAATTAAAAAGATATATAATCGGATCCGATGAAATCGCTGCTCGTGAACGCAACTCGAAGAAAGGCGCAATCAGCCGATTCTACTGTGGGTGGAGCATTTAATATGGTCAGGGTTATTGTGTTGTCTATTCAAAGAAAGACGTGCCTGTGAATATGTTAAGTTGATTCTTATCAGTCTGCTCTTTAGAGTTGATGATAACATGAAATATTCATTGTTAATGCTCGTTGTTTTCTTCGTCTTTTTCCAAGACTAAAACATCCTAGACAATCTCTTTGGGATGGGTTAGTGTTTCTGGCCTCTTAATCTTCTATTTGTGCTGTGGTATTTAGTCTGCTGATATTCATTGGGGATTGAAAGGCCTCGTTTTATGACTTTGTTTTGTTTTCTTCTTATTTCTTTATTTTTTTGTGGCATTTTCCTCTTTCAGAGAAATAAATATATCCATAAATAACAAGAACAGGAGGGGAAGGAGAGGGGGTTTTGACAGCAAGTATTTGCTTAGAAGGGAATGCTTCTTTGGTTTAGAAGCACCATGAAGATTCAGGCCCAAATCTTTGCTTAGAATGCCCGAAATAAATATATCACACACCTCTTTTTTTTCTTTTTCTTTTTTCATCTTTTCATGTGTTTCTCACGAGAAGCAAACTTGAGGGAACATAAAGCGCTGGGAAGTAATTTTTGTTGGAATTTCTTTTGTAATCTCTTCTTTTGATGATGACCTCTTGGATGGCTGCATGAAGCTTGTCCCGCTTTAAATTTCAAGGTTAATCAATTGCTGTGAGCATACGTGGAGTTGCAACCGAACTTAAATTGAATGGTGTCGGATATGGGCCTTCCATTTGTTTTAACTTCTACAAAGTTGAAATGATAGTGATATATGTGGTAATTTATTTTTGATCTCGTATAAAAAATAATAATAAAATACAAAAAAAATCTAGAAAATATTATAAAAAAATAACAATGAAAAAAGGATGCTAAGATGCTTAGAAAATGATCAAAATTGGTTGAGGAGGTTTAAAAATATAAAAATTAAAATTTGACAATATTTTGTTGACTGATGATAGCTCTGTTGACAAAGAAAATTTAATTTGAGAAAGAAAAGTCTAAAATCAAATGTTTATAAACTCAATTAAATTTTATTGAGGGTTTAATTGAATTTATGAAGGTTTTGATTACAAGAAAACTTGATTTTAAAGTTAATTTGGGCTTTAATTAGAAGAAATTAAAGTTATGGGGTCAAATTATAATTTTTTAAAGTTATTTTGATCAAATCAGGGGCTTAATTGCATAAATATTGAAGTTTGATGGCCAATTAGAGACTTAATTGAAGAAATTCGAAACCAAAGATCAAAATTGAAAAGGCTTGTAAATAGAAGGGTTTAATTAAAACAGGATCAAGGGCCTAATTAAAGAAATTAGAAGTTTATTGCTCAATTAAAAGTCAAATTGCGTTAATTCAAGACTAAAGATCAAAGTGAAAAAGGCGGCCAACTTCAGGGGCGCTGTTAGATTTTTGGTAGGGATGCAATTGAAATGATTTTTACAATCAAAATTGCAATTGAGGACTCGATCGAAGACCAATGTGAACTCTGTCAAGTTTTGCTGCCTTTTCCTTTTAAATGAAATGGCGTGTTTTGTCCAAAACAGCATCGTTTCATATACTGTTCATTAAAAAAAAGAAAGAAGGGAAGCCCAAAACGATGTTGTTTTGATGGCACTGTGGGTCTTCTTCTTCCCCTAGACACACAAGGTAGGGGAAGAAGAAGATTTTTTCCCCCTGTTTTCACCGACTTTCTTCCTCTAAAAAGCATCAAAAAGACGTCGACCAAGGACACCCACTTGCCCAGAAAGCTTTCCACGTGTTGGACGGGCGATGGCATAGTGGCCGCCCCAACCATGTCTCTCCCCTGTTTTTCTACAAATACAAGGGAGAAGAAGATGAAAAAAAGGATGGGAGACCGAGAGAGAAGGAGGAGACCGAGAGAGGCGAGAATAGAAGAGTGAGGGCAGAAAAGAGAAGAGAAAAGAGAGGGGGAAGGCTGAAAAAGGAGAGAAATAGAGAAGAAAAACAGAGGACAGAGAGGGAGAAGAAAAGTAGCACCGCTGACCACCGCGAACCACCAGTGCCACCACCATCGCCGCTGCCTATCGCCTTTAGCAACTCTGCTACCGACAGCAGCCACCGTAGGTCAGCCCTTCTTCCCTTCTTTCTGTCCTGCTTTGTCCCTGTCATGCCTCCACTGTTCACGTAGCATATGGACAATGGAGTGCCCTATTCACACGGGCTGGGATGAGCCCAGCCCACGTGGATGGGCCAGGTTCGGTCTAGCCCAGACATTTGGGCCTAGTCCAGCCCATTTCAAAAAAATAAAAAGAAAAATATATTTTTAATATTTTGTGATTTTTTCCCTTTTTGATTTATGCCTTTTTTAATATTGGTTTGTATTTTATGTTGTTAAAAATACAAATCGAGTATTAAAATACCCGGTTTTTGGCAAAACTTTCAAAAATACAAAAAAAAGAAAAAAAAAGAAAAATGTTTTTGTGCATACAACCAAGTGTCTCAATGCTAAAAATTATGTTGTATTTTTCATAAAAAAAAGAAAAACAACAATGTTTTAGCATGCATTTCGGTTTTAATATCTTGTTTATTAAAGTCAAGAGAACATTAGCCAAAATTTCAAAAATAGCAAAAAATTTATTTTGTTTATCTGTTAGTATCTGGGATACGACATCACACGTAATGCATATTCTGGATATTGAATTTTTTTTGGACAATAGAATGGTTATTTTTTACCACATTAAGATAAAAACCTCCTTCTAAAGGAGGGCTTGTCTTAAACCTTAGACAAACCAACAATTAGAAACCACAACACGACTTTAGATTTTATCAGACAAAACAATGCAGCCTATCTTAGATAGGGCATAGTTTGGGTGCTAATATCTTCCTTGTACGCAACCATTCTACGTACCCGATCTCTGAGACTAGTTAGGGTTCCTAGTAACCAAAATACTAGGTGGCAACTTCCATTCAAATTTTCCACTGATAAAAAACAAGAATTCATTGTCTCTTCACATTTTACTAGAGATAGACCATATACCATTTTTTTCTTGGATGGTGGACGATTGTTGAGATGCCACACACGTGCAACAAAATGACGACTCCACTGGGGACCTTGTGGACTAAGCATTGTTTTTCTCTAATCATAGTGTTTTATTCATTGGTTTGCGTGTTTTGAATATGCATTTCCTGTATTTATTGCTTATGCGTTTTAATTTACGTACATATTTGTTCATACATTATATAGAACTGCTTCATGCATCACATGCTTTATATTTTTCAAGCACACTGATTAGTACTTAAAAGTGCATTTTTATCATGGTTTTATATCATCATTTTGCACTTGAAGTATCAATAACTCCTTAACTAAAGCATGTTTTATAATAATATATCTAATAATATTAGATACCTTTAATTTATGATAAATGTTCATTTTAAATGCAAGCCTATCACAAAAATAAAAGGATTTATTGATGACTTTAAGAACTTAAATTGCAAGGGCAAAGAGATGACCAAAATTAGAAAAGAGATGTCGGTGCAATTCAAACCGGAATACTATTCGGTAATTGGGTCATATCTGGAGCTATAGATTTCAGATTTAGGTCTACTTTATATGGATGGAAAGGTAAGACATAGGCCTACAACTTTCATATGGAGTCTAAGATCTAGAAAGACCATTTTCAAGTCCAAATTATAGCAACAACAAAGAAGCCCGAATCTATCCTCCAACCCGAGCACTGTTCAGTATTTTGGCCATATCTAGAGTTCTAGAAGTCCAAATGAGCTGATGTTTTTATAGAAGAAAGCTGAGAAAATTGCCTACAACTTTTATGTTTTCGAGTGGCTCCAATTTTGACGTTATTAATGACGTTTTGGGCATACAAGAGAAGATAAGGATTGTCACCAAGTCAAGAGTTGGCCACCCACTCATCAATTAGTCATCAAATCAATAGTTCCCAATTTTGGCCTATAGAAGGAGGTATTTGCCATGCATTTAGGCATCTTGGTCTCCAGATCAAGATCATGTTTTTGCTTTCTCTTTTTGTATTATTTGTAATGTTTATGCTTTGGTTTCATTAATATCAAGTTTATGCCTTTCATTTCCTTTCCTTTACTTAGTTAACTTTTATCTTATTTATGTTCTTATTTTGTTTATCTATTTTTCTTTCTTTCATTATGTCTAGCTAAGTTTATTATGTCAAGGTGAAAAGGTTACACTAATGGTGTAAGAATAAGTATAGTGTAAACTTAATATGTACTTTAATGTTTGATACTAACATGTTTTGTATTTGTTATCTTGTTCACTCTTTAATACTTTGCTTGTTAAATGACTAATCTTGATTTATGTTGTATAACACTTGGTACAACAAATGCTTGGCACTTTCATAGCCCATAATGTATGGTATAACCGACACCTGAGCTATGAAAGGAACTTGATTTGTTGTTAACATAAGTTATAATCATGAATGCTTGACGAGATTTACAAGTATTATCATTAATCGAATAAGATGACTAATGTAATCATGTTAACAATCTATAATCTGATTGGAACCTGCTTTGTGTCTGATTTTCAATTGAATAATAAAAGTTTATACTATACTTGTTTGACATATCATTAGTGGAACCTCTAACCTTAATATTTGTTATTATCATTGTTTAATCCTTACCTTAATATTCTATCTCTAAGTTCTCATCATCTTATTCTTCTTCTCTTTCTTTATTATTATTATTATTATTATTATAATTATTAGTACTACTACTACTACTACTACTACTACTACTACTACTACTACTACTAAGTTCTCATCATCATCATCTTCTTCTTCTTCTTTATTATTATTATTAGTATTATTATTATTGTTGTTGTTGTTGTTGTTGTTGTTGTTGTTGTTGTATTATTATTTTCTATAATTTTATTATTGTTATTTAGAATTTATACAATTAACCTCCCTATGGTTCGACCCCGGTCTTATCGGGTTATTTATTACTTCGACACTCCTGCACTTGGGAGAAGACATCAATCTTTTAGTTGTGTCACACAAACAAGCTTCTAAGTTAAGTGGGGAATTAGCGATATGCCCTATGACTATTGGTTAGGGTTTAGAGGCATGAAACACCCAACTCATATCTGAGTGTCTGCTTGGTAATGGTGGACATACGTGCCTTAAACATTTTCACAATGCCCTTATACTGGCTTTACGAAGATCATCACTGAGCAAATATGAGACCTTTTTTGAGACCAAGTAGAAAACCTACCTATGTTCACATAAGGAATAGAGCTTGTCTTTAAGGTGTATGTGTCATCTTTAGTTGCATATAGACAAACCCTTCTTAAATAATCTTGAACTCAAGACTTGTGGGTGACATAATGACCGTCACACATAAAAATTTTATCGTAGAGTTTGTGCAAGAAGCAAGATTCTTATTTCAACGTGCAAGGGGTAAGATCATATGTCACCCGTCGAAGGGTGACTTCATCATATAGATTAAAGTGCATAACTTATTTCATTGTAAATAACATGCATACATACTAGGTTGAAATATAGGTCTCCAAAAAGTCTACAACACTCGACTTCGAGCAAGAATCATGAAAGATGAAAAGTGTGCTCAACGAGATGCCTATTTTCAAGAAGAGTTGGAGTCTCTATAAACAAGTATGGCTCACCTCACTAGCTTACTTGAGCAAACTCTAAGAAATACCTCTGGTAAAGGTCCTTCTAACTGGCCGATCACCTTTAATCAAGCTCCTACTACAGTTCAACTTAAAGATAGAATGAGCGAATATAGTCAAGAGCCTCAGTTAAGTCCAACATTTATGTAGTCAGTGACACCTACATTACCCTCGACCGTCATGGAGGCATCTGCTAATGAGTCTCACAAGGCTATGTCATCTGATAGCATTGATCAAGCTAAAATAGAGGTGTTGGAAGCCAAACTCAAAGTCATTGAAGGGGTAGACTTATATGACCCGGTACGGGTAGTAGAGATGTGTCTGGTCCTAAACATAGTTGTCCCGAAAACATTTCGTGTTCCTAAGTTCATCAAATATAGTGGAACACAATGCCCCATGACTCATCTTAGGTCCTACTATAATAAAATGACAGAAGTAGTGCATGATGAAAAACTACTAATGTACTTTTTTCAAGACAACTTAAGTGGAGCGACTTTAAGCTGTTATATAAGATTGGACAACATGAAAATCCAGAGATGGAAAGATCTGGTGGATGCTTTCATCAAACAGTAAAAGTATAACTTGGACATCGCTCCCAACAGAACCAACTTATCCAATCTAGAGAAAAAGGACAAAGAAAGCATAAGGGAATATGCTCAAAGATGCCGAGAATTAGCTACTCAAGTACACCCTCCACTTCTGGACAAAGAGATGGTTTCTTTATTTGCCAACACACTCAAAGCACCCTATTACAAACATGTGATGGGTAGTTCAGCCCAACAATTCATTGATGTTGTGGTAGTGTGTGAATGCATAGAGCAAGGCATCAAGAGTGGTAGAATTTCTGCACCTACTGAGAAAAGAGGCTTCGAAAGAAAAGAAGTCCACCATGTTGAAGATTGCTACTAGGGTAGGAAAAACTCATCCCAAAACTACCACACTCCATCCCAGATTACCAACATCAAACCTGAGCCCTATAACTTTCAAGCCAAAAGCCAAATTGAAAATTACCAAAGAGTTCAAGAACAACTACCTCCATTGCCACTGCCCCTGAATGAGATGTATCAAAAACTATTAAGCATCGGGCATATACCTCCAGAACCTCTACCACCTGTACAACCACCTTATCCTAATAGGTATAAAATAGAACTCAATTATGAATACCATGTTGGTATTACTAGGCATAACATCCATACCTGCAACGCCTTCAAGAGAAAGCTTCTGTAATTAATTAAGGCTGGGTGGATAGAATTAGAAGACGCCCCTAATGGGAATATGAATCCTCTATTGAATCATATTGGAAGCAGTGGATTAGAAAAACACTAGCAATGGATGATTTAGGGAATAGGAAAGCATCAATGGTCCAGCATGGGTGTGGAAATGCTAGCATCAATCTTGAAGGATATAAATTTTGACTATAGTGTTGTTCTACATCATCGTTAAGCCCTTTAAACAGAACTGTTAAAAGGAAGGCTAGCATAAGAGCAGATTCGCCAATGAAGCCTACCCTATTATTGCCTTTTGTTTCATGCTTTTGAACAAAGCTGGCTATGTCAAATGAGCCCTTGTTAAATAAGATCATATGTTTTCCTATGTTCATATCACACTTTTTTTTGTTGTTATTACATGTAAATAACATTTTGAGCACAACTTTTTCTCACAACACTACAACACGAAGAATCCTTCGGTGTTTTCCTTTCTTTCACAACCTTATATAATCTCATATGTTTTCAAGGATATTTTTTGGGCCTCTAAAGTGAGTACAAAAACAAAAATCATATTGGTATTTGTCCAAAACAAATCCATTTTGGAAATTCAAGTGGTTCCTTAGACAGGTAAACACATACTTAGAAAACTTGAAAGGAAAAGGACAACAAAAATAAAACCCCATGAGGTCACTTAAAAGTTGAGTTTTATTTGAATGAATAAATCATTTTGCATACACGCATGAAATCAAGACCTATTGATCCTCAATGCATTGAGTTTGAGATGAGGAAAGGTCATCTTTGATAATCCTTCCACAAGACTGAAATATATCCTTTGCAATAACCTATTAGCATTTTTTGAAAATAACCTTGACTAGGATCACACCCTATACTGGGGGGGGGAAAATAAGAGAGGTTTTAAAGACCATCAATCGGAAATGACTTCATTATTATCCATACAAAGTAGTGAAAATAGGTGCTAGAATTGATCATGTAATTTGATTGAAAATCAAAAGGATTTAAAAGATTTGAGCTGCATATAAACAAACAACTAAGGTACTTATGCTCAACAAAACAAAAAAATGAAGAAATCAAAGAGAAAGAGCCTAAACCCGATATTGGGGGCATGAAATCCATTTTTGCAAGAAAGGCAAAAGAAAAGGTCAAGGAATAAGCATAAGTGATCCTTAGTCTTGAAATCCCTTAAATACTTTTTGAGCCTATAGTATTCTTTTCTTTATAACCAATAGTCTAAGCTTGCATTACGTACCTAATAAAGCCCTTTTTGATCAAAGGCAAGCAATCTGGATTGATAGGTAATGCTTTCTCATATAGGTCAAATCATTATTCATGCAAATAAAATAAATTCTTTGAACCGATTCAGTTCTTAATAACCCTCAAATTAAAATTTAAACTTTTCATGACCAACTAGATGTCACTTCATCTTTAACCTAAAAGCAAACACAAAAAGCTTTCATCATTTCAAGAAACCTGTTAATAGGAATCGCTTGATTTTTTTAGAACAAGTTTATTTTGAACCAACATCCAAATGATTTTTATGGTTGGAATAACTTGGAAGTTCCAAAATTTTTGTATGAAAACATTTCCATGTACAAAAAACCCAAACTTACTTTCACATATCCTCACCCCAAAGTAAACCCAATGTGAACACTTGGGGGGCATGATCAAGCTGGGGGATAATCAAAGCACCTGGTAGGGTTGGCTCCATGATTCCTTTTCTAAGGAAAATGTCGGGCAAAATTGACAAAATTTGAAGGTTGGACGACTAAGAAATGTAACAGCATTAAACCTTTCCCAGAGGTCAAGATCACAATATATAACTCAAGTAAGCAAGGGTGGAAAGACTATCGAAGTTTACTACCAACACTCCAACTTTTGAGAAAAGAAAGACACCATAAAGAAATAGAGGCCTATATTTCTCAGTTAAGTATCCATGCATATCAATCATAATGCATTGCTTTCAACATTTCAGCAAATTGTTAATCCATCATCAAACTCTTAGGTAATGCATTTTTTTTCCTACCTCTTTTCATATTGAGTGCACCTTTAAGCCTTCACCTCCTTTTGAGTACGTCTTTGAGCCCTCATCACTTAGGGAATGCGTTTTCTAACCCTGTCTCTTTTTTTTTTTTGAGTGGGCCTTTGAACCCTCACCATCTTTTCTTTTTTCCATTTTGGGTAGGTCACCCATCACAACACGATCACTCTTTTTTTTTCTATTCTGGGTAGGTCATCCATTACAATTCAACCATTCTTCATGTTTTTTATCTGGGTAGGTCACCTATTACAATGCGACCATTCCTTCACTTAGGTAGGTCACCCATTACAATAAGACCATTCTTTCTTTTTCTACTTGGGCAAGTCACCCATAAAAATAGACCACTTTGAGTATGTGTGGGTAGGTCGCCTATGAAAATAGAACAGGGTAAATGTGATTGCGCGGGCAGGTTGCTTATGAAAATTGACCATATTTCTTCAAAACATGAAGGGTTTTAACCCGTAGGATTTTGGTTCTGGTTAGAGGGGATTGGCGAAAGGAATCTCAGTCTATCCTAACCATAGGAGTTTTGGTTCTGGTTAGAGGGGATTGGCGAAAGGAATCTCAGTCTATCCTAACCCACAGGATTTTGGTTCTGGTTAGAGGGGATTGGCGAAAGGAATCTCAGTCTATCCTAACCACCTATAGGTTTTAGTTCTAATTATAGGGGATTGACTAAAGGAATCTCAGTCTATCCTAACCACACAGGAGTTTTAATTCTAGTTAGAGGGGATCGGTGAAAGGAATCTCAGTCTATCCTAATCACATACAGGATTTTGGTTCTGGTTAGGGGATTGGCGAAAGGAATCTCAGTCTATCCTAACCACACATAGGATTTTGGTTATGGTTAGAGGGGATTGACGAAAGGAATCTCAGTTTATCCTAACCACCCACAGGGATTTTGGTTCTGGTTAGAGGGGATTGACAAAAGGAATCTCAGTCTATCCTAACCACACAGGATTTTGGTTCTGGTTAGAAGGGATTGGCGAAAGGAATCTCAGTCTATCCTAACCACCCACAGATTTTGGTTCTGGTTAGAGGGGACTGGCGAAAGAAATCTTAATTTATCCTAACCCGTAAGATTTTGGTTCTGGTTAGAGGGGATTATCCTAACCACACAGGTTTTGGTTCTAGTTAGAGGGGATTGTCGAAAAGAATCTTAGTCTATCCTAACCACCCACGGGTTTTGTGATTAGTACTTAAAAGTGCATTTTTATCATGGTTTTATATCATCATTTTGCACTTGAAGTATCAATAACTCCTTAACTAAAATATGTTTTATAATAATGTATCTAATAATATAAGATACCTATAATTTGTGGTAAATGTCTATTTTTAATGCAGGCCTATCACATAAATGAAAGGATTGATTGATGACTTGAAGAACTTAAATTGCAAGGATAAAGAGATGGTCAAACTTAGAGAAGAGATGTCGGTGCAATCCAAACCGGAACACTGTTCTGTAATTGGGTCATATCTGGAGCTACAGATCTCAGATTTAGGTCCAATTTATATGGATGGAAAGGTAAGACATAGGCCTACAACTTTCATATGGAGCCCAAGATCTAAAAAGGCCATTATCAAGTCCAAATTGTAGCAACAACAAAGAAGCCCGAATCTGTCTTCCAGCCCGAGCACTGTTCGGTATTTTGGCCATATCTGGAGTTCTAGAAGTCCAAATGAGCTGAAATGTTTACACAAGAAAGCTGAGACAATTTCCTACAACTTTCATGTTTGCAACTAGCTCAAATTTTGATGTTATCAATGACGTTTTTGGCAGACAAGAGAAGATAAGGATTGTCACCAAGTCAAAAGTTGGTCACCCACTTATCAATTAGTCATCAAATCAATAGTTCCCAATTTTGGCCTATAAAAGGAGGCATTTGCCATGCATTTAGGCATCTTAGTTTCCAGATCAAGATCATGCTCTTCCTTTCTCTCTTTGTATTTTTTTGTAATGTTTATGCTTTGCTTTCATTAATATTAAGTTTATGCCTTTCATTTCCTTTCCTTTACTTAGTTAACTTTTATGTTCTTATTTTGTTTATCTATTTTGCTTTCTTTCATTATGTCTAGCTAAGTTAGTTATGTCAAGGTGAAAAGGTTACACTAATGGTGTAAGAATAAGTATAATGTAAACTTAATATGGACTTTAATGTTTGATACTAACATGTTTTATATTTGTTATCTTGTTCACTCTTTAATACTTTGCTTGTTAAATGACTAATCTTGATTTATGTTGTATAACACTTGGTACAACAAATGCTTGGCACTTTCATAGCCCATAATGTATGGTATAACCGACACCTGAGCTATGAAAGGAACTTGATTTGTTGTTAACATAAGTTATAATCATGAATGCTTGACGAAATTTACAAGTATTAGCATTAATTGAATAAGATGACTAATGTAATCATGTTAACAATATATAATCTGATTGGAACCTCCTTTGTGTGTGGTTTCCAATTCAATAATAAGAGTTTATACTATACTTGTTTGATATACCATTAGTGGAACCTCTAACCTTGACATTTGTTATTATTATTGTTTAATCCTTACATTAATTTTCCATCTCCAAGTTCTCATCATCATCTTTTTCTTCTTCTCTTTCTTTATTATTATTATTATTAGTACTACTACTACTACTATTATTATTATTATTATTATTATTATTATTATTATTATTATTGTTGATGTTGTTGTTGTTGTTGTTGTTGTTGTTGTTGTTGTTGTTGTTGTTGTATTATTATTTAGAATTTATACAATTAACCTCCCTATGGTTCGACCCCGGTCTTACCGGGTTATTTATTACTTCGACACTCCTGCACTTGGGAGAAGACATCAATCTTTTCGTCGTGTCATTTTGGTTCTAGTTAGAGGGGATGGGGGAAAGGAATCTCAGTCTATCATTACCACGCAGGATTTTGGTTCTAGTTAAAGGGAATTAGCGAAAGGAATCTTACTCTATCCTAACCACACAGGTTTTGGTTTTGGTTAGAGGGGATTGACGAAAGGAATCTCAGTCTATCCTAACCACCCACAGGTTTTGGTTTTGGTTTGAAGGGATTGGTGAAAGGAATGTCAGTCTATCCTAACCACACAAGATTTTGGTTCTGGTTAGAGGAGATTGGTGAAAGGAATTTCAGTCTATCCTAACCACATAGGATTTTAGTTCTAGTTAGAGGGGATTGGCGAAAGGAATCTCAGTCTATCCTAACCACCCACAGGTTTTGGTTCTAGTTAGAGGGGATTGACGAAAGGAATCTTAGTCTATCATTACCACACAGGAGTTTTGGTTCTGATTAGAGGGGATCGGTGAAAGGAATCTTAGTCTATCCTAATCACATACAGGATTTTGGTTCTGGTTAGGGGATTGGCAAAAGAAATCTCAGTTTACCCTAACCACATAAGATTTTGGTTCTAATTAAAGGGGATTGGTGAAAGGAATCTCAATTTAGCCTAACCATACACAGGACTTTGGGTTCGGTTGAAGTTTCAGGTCAACCAAATTTTGAGAAGACCAATTTTGAAAGACCAATTTTTGTTTATTTTTACAATAATTACTACGTAAAATCTTTGCTTCGTAAGTATTGTAAAGAGGGGTTTAATTAAAACCAGATCAGGGGCCTAATTGAAGAAAGTATAAGTTTATTGCTCAATTGAGGGTCAAATTGCACTAATTCAAGATCAAGGATCAATGTGAAAAAGGTAGTTAACTTCAGGGGCGCTGTTAGATTTTTGGCAGGGATACAATTGAATTGATTTTTACAATCAAAATTGCAATTGAGTACTTGATTGAAAAAATCACAAATTAAGGACTAATGTGAACTCTATCACGTTTTGCCGCCTTTTCTTTTTAAATGAAATGGCACATTTTGTCCAAAACATTGATGTTTCATACATTGTTCATTAAAAAAAAAAAAAAGAGAAAGGAAGCCCAAAACGGTGCCGTTTTGATGGCACCGTAGGTCTTCTTCTTCCCTGGACATGTGAGGTAGGGGAAGAAGAAGATTTTTCTTTCCCCTGTTTTCACCAACTTTCTTCCTCTAAAAAGCATAAAAAAGACGCTAACCAAGGACACCGACTTACCTTGAAAGCTTTCCACGTGTTGGACGGGCGGTGGCATAGTGGCTGCCCCAACCATGTCTCTCCCTTATTTTTCTATAAATACAAGGGAGACGAAGATGAAAAAAAGGATGGGAGACCGAGAGAGAAGGAGGAGCCCGGAAAAGGCGAGAACAGAAGAGTGAGGGTAGAGAAAAGAAGAGAAAAGAGAGGGGGAAGGTCGGAAAAAAAAGAGAGAAACAAAGAAGAAAAACAGAGGACAAAGAGGGAGAAGAAAAACAGCAACGCCGACCACTGCAAACCGCCAACACCACCACCATTGCCGTTGTCTGTCGCCTCCAGTAGTTCCGCTACCGACAGCAGCCACTGCAAGTTAGCCCTTCTTCCCTTCTTTCTCTCTTGCTTTGTACATGTCGTGCCTCCACTATTCACGTAGCATGTGAACAATGGAGTGCACTATTCATACGGGCTGGGATGAGCCTAACCCACGTGGATGGGCCAGGTTCGGCCCAGCCCAGGCATTTAGGCCTAGTCCTGCTCATTTCAAAAAAATAAAAAGAAAAATATATTTATAATATTTTGTGATTTTCCCCCTTTTGATTTATGTCTTTTTTTAATATTGGTCTGTATTTTATGTCATTAAAAATACAAATCAGGTATTAAAATACTCAGTTTTCTGTAAAACTTTCAAAAATACAAAAAAAATTGAAAAAAAGAAAAATATTTTTGTGCATACAGCCAAGTGTCTTAAAGCTAAAAATCATATTGTGTTTTTCATATATAAAAAAAAAACAACAACAATGTTTTAGCATGCATTTTGGCTTTAATAACCAGTTTATTAAAGTCAAAAGAATATTGGCCAAAATTTCAAAAACATCAAAAATTTTATTTTATTTATCTGTTAGTATCTGGGGTACGACATTATACGTAATATATATTCTGGATATTTAATTTTTTTTAGACAATAGAACGGTTATGTTTTACCACATTAAGATAAAAACCTCCTTCTAAAGGAGGGCTTGTCTTGAACCCTAAACAAACCAACAATTAGAAACCACAACACGACTTTAGATTTTATCAGACAAAACAATGTAGCCTATTTTAGGTAGGGTGTAGGTGGGGTGCTAATACCTTCCCTGTACGCAACCATTCTCCGTACCCGATCTCTGAGATTAGTTAGGGTTCCTAGTAACTAGAATACTAGGTGACGACTTTCATTCAAATTTTCCACTGATAAAAGAGAAGAATTCCTTGTGTCTTTACATTTTGTCAGAGATAAACCATATACTATTTTTTTTCTGGATGGTGGATGATCATTGCGACACCGTACACATGCGACAATTTTAAAGTAGAAACGCAGTTAATGTTGAATGGTGTATGGTTTCCTGGTTTCTCATCATAAAGTTGAATGCTTTGTTGACCTCTCTACATCGAAAATCATAAAGACAGCTACTGCTAGCACTTGTAGTGGTCATTGAATACTGTAGAGTATATATTGTAGTTTGAGATAAGGTTAACTCATTGCATTTTCATATATTGAAAGGATTTCTCTTCTTTCTTTGTCAGTTACAGCACATGCACAGAAGTGTTCTTACTCAGAGTAAATGCTATTGTAATGTTTTCACGGACTCCCTTGCTTTGCAACTAAGTCACTAATTATCTTGGAACATAGCCATAAATGAAAGGTTATTCCAGTTCAAGAAAGTTAACCATGAAATTAGTAGCTTGAATTTTTAGACAGAAGGGTGGCCAAGTAAACTCCTATACTGTGTACCTCTAGAATAATGCAGGGAAAGGTTGTCTAAGTATTTTGATGTCTTATATTACTTGACCAATTCTTGCTTATCTCATTATTTGTTTTTATTTTTTGCTAATGATTCCACACATGGTGTGGTTTATGAGTTGAGGGTTCTTACTCACTACTGCAACTTCTCTATACTTACCTGGTCCTTAAAAATGAAACGTGATGATTTGCATATGCAGAATGGAGACATTAAAGAGGCATCTTCTGTTTTCTAGTTAGGAGGGATTACCAGAACTCAAGAAATTTGTCGTACGTTTTGAGAAAAAGATTTATGCCACCGCTACCAATCAGGTATTTGCCTAATACGAGGTTCAATAATTACGATATTATCTAGACATGAATATACACACATATTTATGCTTGTACAAATGTGTGTGTGGTGTGCCTGCACTTCCACACCGTTCATTCTATATGCAAGGCTGATTGAGAGTTCACATCTTTTTGTTAATTCTCTTGACAAGTGTTTTATTTAGAGTGACCAAGTTCAAGTACATGGGAAGTGTGCAAAATGCAAATAGCGAATCAATACATAAATAAGTAAATAAAAAGAGAGGAAACAGAATCTATCCTCGCAAAAGATGAAATGATAGAGCATATATCCATTTTCCTCCTCTTGTAACATGGATTGCTCTGAGATCTAATGTTTTGTTATTAATATCTGGTTTTAGTCTGATTATCTACATAAAATATCTCTGGTGATGCTTTTAATGAAGATCAGGTCTTAAAATGCCATGCCCACTACCCCAATGGATCCAGCAGGTAATAATGCATCCAAGCATTGAATTTCTAAACATCTTACCTTTTGTTTTTCTTCTCGCATTGTTATCAAACTCTTTTACATTTTCCATAGTGAGAAATTGCTCCCTTTAAACCTCTCAATCTCGTACTTTGCTACCATTATATTCACCGAGATCTATTCAACTATCACTGTTTCACTGATCTGCAACATATATATAAATAGTATCGTGTGAATAATACTTCACTAATTAAGTTCCCAGGAAAGATTGGAGGGGTCACAAACGGTCCTGTTTAAAACTCAATCTCCTTAGACAAAACTTCTTGATTGTATTTAATCACCACACTTCTTTTCTATATACGCCAACAGTAACAATGTAAACAGTATCGTATAGGTGAATAGTGCCATAGACGTGAATAGTAACCGTATACACGAATAACTTTTGTGTATTAACAACACCAACCAAAAGGCTCTGATACCACTGTTAGGATGCTGACATGCAAACCCGACAAAACAAAAGACAAGGAATATGATAAAATGAGAAATGACACACAAAAGAATTTGCATGGTTCATCCAATTTGGGCTACGTCCACAAGCAAGTGTAGAAGGATTTTACTAAGTAATATGAGAATTACAACATCTCTAAAGTAATAAGAGAACAACTAAAATCTCTCTATTACTAGGAGAAAACACTTCACTTACTCTCTCATAAATACCTCATAATTTTGTGGGATTACTCTCTCTTCTCTATATTCTTCACTTCTCTTCTTTGGTGTGAATATGTAGAACATGTTTGGCTAGACATTAAAATAATGAACAAACTAAGGCTAAAAAAGAACAGTTGAGCTTGTTTGTCAAACACACCCTTATCTAAAAGTCAAAGATATAAAAAATACTTTAAGATTGCATTTGATAAACATGCCTTAGGAAAATACAAAACATTTCCTCTTTAGTAAAAATAAGGCATGCCAAACATGTCTTTAAGATTGGGTTAGGCTAGCCTAGCCACATAGATTAGGTTTATTGGACTCAAGGCTCAAGTCCACACATATGGCTCTAAACAAGAGGTGCGAGATACATTAAATGGCTTTGGAAAAGGGGTCTTCCGGTCAACTTTTGTAAGGCTAAAAAAAACAATGAACAATATCGAACGACATATCATCTACCTTTTATTTATTTTTAACTTGGTGTTGACCACGACAATATTTTATTAAACCAAAACATGCCATTTTTGTCGAAACATATCATTTCATTTTAAAAAAATAATATTATTTTGATGATCTTAAACTAAATTAGGTCATATATTCACCTTTTAATTTCAACTCTTAATTCTTAAATTTGTTCAATTAGATCCTCAAAAGGACGTTCCATGCGCTAAATAAAAAACAATAGACTTCCTTATCTTCACCCTTTAATTTTTACAAGCTTTAATCTAAAATTGAAAAATTGTTTTTACAATTGAATCCAAAAAAACAAAACTTAATTATTATCCTATTGGTATCATCAAATGTTTCCTTTTCTTTTTCCAGTAAATAACCTTTTAATATTATGAGAAAACAAAGCTTATGCTACGTCCAATGTTTTATTTTAATCCTTTGTAACAAACATGGCAGTGGTGTGGGTTTAAGAAATAACATGACACACAGCCCATGGTCGAATGAATTATTTGTAAAATGTCTTCATTTTATTTTATTTTATTAATTAAAAAGATGACAGAAATGTGTGATACAGCTAAACCAAGAATTGAATTAGATTTCTAATTATAATATAATTGTCGTTATAATTATAATATATTTTATATTTTATAATGCAATAAAATATATAACTAAAAATTGTAAAATAATTTATATTTTATAGGAATGAATCAATTGTAAAATAAAAAATTTTCCCTGTGAAACTTTCTAAAATTACCGACAGTAGCTAATAAACCATTTGTTAGCTTTATACTTTAATGTTATCTCATTTATAATAGTTTTCATCGTGATTCCATCGGGTAACGCAAGACAGGGCTCAGCGATGCTAAAGGCAAGGACATGTAGTTGTTCGCTACTTCTACCATTGAAGGTGATTACTATCAAATCAGCGGATTGCATAATTTTTTTTTCATAATCTAAGAAATTAATTTTTTGTCTTTATATATTTTTCTAACCTAGCTGTCATGCCCTCTCCCATTATCATTTAGCTTATTTTCAAATAATTTTAATCAATTTACTTCCTTTTACTCCTAGGAAAACCAAACCTTGTTAGCACTGTTGCCTCCTTATAGTATTTCCACCCAGAAATTCATGATGTTCTTCCATATAAGCATCAGTTAGCTAGCTCTTTATCTTCTCTTTTGTCTCGCTTATGTTCTTAAATTATTTAACTCACTTCTAAACATTTTATCAGGTTTAATGTTGATTGTATTGTGATTGATGGTAATGATGTTGCAACATTTCTAATAATGGGAAAAACTGCTGAAAACTCATTTGGCTCCTTTGCCCGCTGCTATCTCTATGACAAGGGGGTTTATTGATTGCATCCCACCTCCCATGATTGAAAAATTAAATAAGGACAAGATTTTCCAGCTGAGATTTGGAGCTTTGTGCTCAGTTGTCAACCGTTGTGACATCATTGTTACCAATGTCTTTGACGACATTGTAACTGCTGAAGCTCCACACCTGCCTGCTGAACCAGAGCTGCATGTTGTAGATATTCCTCTTAATGATCAAGCAGCTTCATCATCCTCTAAAGTTGCCTCTCCGTTGGACCCAACAACACCATCACATGTTCCACCGTCTAAAACTAATGCTAATTTCTCACAACAGCCACAAGTGTCCCCAAGGCAACCATATATGGTTGGTCTTTTGCCATCATAAATCAAAAGACAGCTGCTGTTTGAAGATTAAACGCCTAATGAAAGGTGACAGGCTGCTCCTTCCTCTCATTTAAAAGTTGTTGCCTTTCAATTTCAGCAATGTCAGTTGTTTCTTTCTGTTTGATGAGTAGCAGATACATAACATTATTAATTTATTTTGGATTCACAGCTCTACAATAGCTGCTGCATCTGATCCTCGAGGTGGATTTGCATCACTTGACCGTGATACATCAGCCATCACTGAGACAAATGTGATCCACCAAGCAAACGCTAATGCCCTTAGCTTACACGCAGCGTTTAAATAAAACCACTGCAGCGCCAGTCTTGTTTTTCATTTCTGTTAGTTGTTACTATTGCGAAAGATTCGTGTAACTAAGCCAACAAATTCTCTAGAATCTACTCCCTAATAACTATATTTGTAGCTACTTATGGAACAGAAGGAGAATATAGAATGCAATACAATTATCGTGTTTTCCCCTCTGTTCCCTCTTCTCTTTCTCTCGTCTTCTTCCCACCATCCCTCTGTTATTCTACGTACTCTTTACGTTAGTTGGGAAGGCCACTGCCACCCTAGCTCATCAATTGGATTCTCTTCTAATTGGTTCTCTCAAGAATCAACTTGCAACAGATTCCTACAAGCTGCTGGCAAATCTTGAGTGTTTCGACAGGCAGCCTCATGAGCAAAAGAAAGACAATCCGCGACCACTCCAAGCTTCTCGTTGCTCCCCTGTTCCGATTAGAAACAGAGATTCGAGAAGCTATGCCACTGTCCTGAAATCATCATCTCCTTGTTCATCATTAGGCACTGGCTGGGACGACACTGCTTCCTCACTACAATTGTTTCGCAATGGAGGTCCACACAAGTTACCTGTGGTTATCTGACAAGTTACAAAAGTCAATTACAGAATTATTTTTCCAAACAACCGTCGTACTGGTGGTCTTCCGTAATCTTTTTCCAAACAACCCTCATATTGTTTGATGAATTATTTTCTTTATTCCCATTCAAATGTTTTCATACATGAATACTGTAGAGTATATATTGCAGTGTGAGATAAGGTTAACTCATTGCATTTTCATAAATTGAAAGGATTTCTCTTCTTTTCTTTGTCAATTACAGCACATGCATAGAGGTGTTCGTACTCAGAGTAAATACTATTGTAATGTTTTCACAGAGACTCCCCTGTTTTGCAACTAATTCACTTATATATCTTGGAACATAACCATAAATGAAGGGTTCTTTCCATTCAAGAAAATTAACCATGAAGCTTGTAGCTACAATTTTTAGACAGAAGGGTGGCGAAGTAAACTACTATACTCTGTATCTCTGAAGGAAGTAAAAATAGATGTTTATGTATATTACTTGACCGGCACTTGCTTATGTCATTATTTGTTTTTACTTTAGCTAGTGATTCCTCACATTTCTGATATTGGTGTGGTTTGTGAGTTAAGGGTTCTTGCTTGCTGCTATTAACTTCTTTATACTTTGCTCGGTCATTAAGAATGAAACGTAATGATTTACATGTGCACAATAAAGACATTAAATACACATCTTTCGTTTTCTTTCATAAATCAGTTTGTAAAACATTCATTCACAAATATCGCATATAAGCAAATCAATTTAAACATAGCCATTGCTTGATCTTTGAAATACATTTAGTAGATGAAAAATGCATAATTCAGAAAAATATCTATTCTATTTAAAAATAATAGTATATGAATATTTACGTATTTTCTTTGCTTAAATAGCCGAGGTCTGAAATCTTAGCTCAAAAAACCTATTCACAAGCATATTATGTTAATTACATGCTACCTTATAAACTAATCATAGCTCCTAGAACATTCAAAATTCTATTATGCTTTTTGGGTTGTAAACTAGTCTGAATTACCTTTTCATCCATGTATATAATTTAGATATCAATTCCTTTTATATAATTTATAATAATCCCCGAAATCATTCCTGAGCATTATTGACAGATAATCAACGTATTCTTTACTATTATCATCATAGCTATTTCTATAAAAACTGGATTAATGCACCGTTTATGGTATTAAAAACCAGAGAGAACAAGCTTTTTCTGTGTATAAAATTTGCATAAAAAACTGTATCTATTCAAATCCTTTTTGGATCAAACAATAGCCCCTGTAAAATACTTAAACTAATAACTTCTAACTTTGGTTAGCCTAATACTTTTATATCATTAAACAACCACTAAGCAATCATATTTTCATAACATATTTAATTAATCCAAAACCTTTCTAAGTATATTTGTTTTTCTCAAAATCAAGAAAACATAATGTTACATCATTACAACATTTAACAGTTTTACCAATGGAATTTTTCCGTCAGCATAAGATTACCATTCTGTCGGTGAAAATTTTATCAACTAATTCACCGATAGAATACGTCCGTCGGAATAACATTTGTTGGTAATTTGATATTTTGTTGCTAATTTTTTCAGTAAAAAAAATGATGGTTTTACAGATAAAAAATGTGTGCAAAAAAAATCTTGCTGAAAACATGCCAATGAAATAATTATGTCGATATATTTCCATCGATGATAATGCATAAGCAATTATTTTTTCCAAACTCTCTGGAATATACTAACAGAATGATTTTATTTGTATTTCCATCGGTAAATCACGGATGGAATAACGATGTTGGTGACTATGGCATATATAGTAAATAATTTATAACTCTCTGGAAAATACCATCGATATAATGTCGTTTGTAAATCGGTCGGTGATAATTTAAAAATATTTTTAAAAATAAAATTGTTTATAATAAATATTATAAAATTGTATTGAATAATAGTAAAAAAAAGCTAATTAAGCAAATAAAATTGAAAACTATAAAAATAAAATTAAATAATATAAAATACAAATATTCATTATACAAAAAATTGAAATAAATCATTATTATAATATTATAATTATGTGGGTTGAGCCTAAAAGGATTGGGTCAATCTGGACCTAATAATTCTCTTTCTTTTTTTTGTTCTGGTCGGACCCGGCCTAGACATCATGGCTAGGCAGAACCAGCCTGGCCCAAAACAAATATCGTTATGCATGCAGGAGAAACTTATACCAAAAATGAAGTACAAGTGGAGGGGAAAGAAGAGTTACCTAGCACGGAAGAGGCGGGGCCTTGCTGGTCTGGCTACTTCACTTGCGATGTTGTGGTGGAGGCCGGTGGCGGTGTCGTGGCTCATGGACGGCAGCTCCAAGCAGCGGAGGGAGAGGTTCCTGCTCTTCTATTTATTTCTCTCACAAACCCTCCCCTATTTCAAACTTGTCTTCTTTCCTCTCTCTCTCTCTCTCTCTCTCTCTCTCTCTCCCGTTTACTTTCCTTTTCTTTTCCTCCTGTGTCCTTTTCGTTTCTCTGTGTTTTTTTTTCATTTCTCTGTGTTTTTCCTCCTCCTGTGAAAATACTTTTGCAGAATAAGTGAAGAACCGAGAAGCAGAAAAATAAAAGACTTTGATCTCTACAATGACTATTTGTTACTATAGATCAACACCAGAAATTTGAATTTGAACAGGGGATGTTTATTGCATGAAAACTGGATAATGATAAGGATAATTGCACATTTTTACAGCAATCAATTACACTGATTTATAGAAGGAAAATAAACAGAAAAACTAAAATTAAGCAACACTACTGCCAACGTTTGGCTTACATTTCGCCATTACTAACAATTCACCTAAGGACTTGTTCAATCCTTTATTCTAGCAGAAATAAAAACAACACGTGAGCTGAACTGATCTTCAAGCAACATGTCAGCAACTTAAGGCAATAAATTTCAACATCCTGTAACAGGTGTTGAGAGTAGTATTTATAGGGTAAAGGGGAGAGGGGGTGTCCCTATCGCCGCCCTATCACTGTGCATGGAAGAGGTTCCTACCCTGCCATAACGCCAAATGAGGTGGCCAATAGGCGTGGTTTGCAGGGACGGTGCTGGATGACTGGCCAATGGGTGTGGTTTGCAGGGAAGACTTCGTTGGCTTCTCATTATGAAGGGGAGTGTGCACACGAGGAAGAAATAAATGAGAAACACAAATTTCTATCTTCCCCTATTGCACGGCTAGGGGTAGAAGAAGGAGGAATAGTGTCGCTCAAAACGACACAGTTCTGTTATTTTTTTAACATGAAATGATATTATTCTCATCACAACACATCTAATTCAGTAATTCATATTACAAGTTTCAACAATTTACAAACAAATATAATTTTATAAAATCTAAAATAAACCATAACAAGTATAAAATTATACATTCATACTACAAGTTTATTTAAGAAAAAACAATAAAATATATACATACTCTAACAAAATATATATACTAAAAAAATTCAATAATAATAAAATTCACACTTTAATGTTAAAATTAAAAAAAAAAAGATTTACTTACAAAAGTGATAAAATCCACAATAAATGAGGACACATGTTATGACTACAAAAAATAAAGAAAGATGATTTGTGTTGAAAAGTGAGGGATGTTTTGGGGGGAGGGGTTATTTGTAGTTTGGGAGGGGAGAGTTTGTTTAGATGCAGGGATGGGGGAAGAAGAAGGAGAAATAGGGTAGAGCAGAGGAGGTGACGTGGTGATATATTAATGTTTACCAATGGAATCATCAATGGAAATATTCTATAGGTGATATATTAATTATCGGTGAAGGAGACACATCACTATACAAAGAACCCCGTTTGAATCCCTTTACAATTTCATCAGTAAAATCACCTTTAAAAACTTCTACGTCATTGCATTGTTTTGTTTTTTAAAATTCTTTATACTTCATCTGGGATTTTATTGGTATATATCAATAGAATAATTATGTCAGTATATATCGATGATTTTAGCAATGAATTTAAATTGATCGGTAAATATTATCATAAATTACCAACAAAAAAAATTATATCGGTAATTTTACTGGTTTTAGTTGAAATGGTGAATAAACTATCCCAATTAAAAATTAGTACATTACATTTGTTTTCATCTACAAGTCAACGGAAAGCCAACCAGTTCTGGGAGTGGTCAAATCATGCCAAACAGCTGAGAATCTTTACAAGAACTCAAGAAAATTACCATACGGCTTGAGGAAAAGATTTATACTACTGCCACCAATCAAGTATTTGTCTAATGCAAGGTTTGATAATTACGATATTCTCTAGATATGACTATAGACACGCATTTATACATGTACAAATGTGTGTGTAGTGTGCCTATACTTCCTCACCGTTCATTCGATATGCAAGGCTGATTGGGAGTTCGCATCTTTTTGTTAATTCTCTTGACTAGCGTTTCATTTAGAGTGGCAATGTTCAAGTACAAGGCAAGTGTGCAAAAAGAAAATTGTGAATCAATACATAAATAATTAAATTAAAAGAGAGAAGAAAGAAGTATATCCTCACAGAAGATGAAATGATAGAGCATATATCAATTTTCCCCCTTCTCTTGTAACATGGATTGCTCTGAGAGCTAATGTTTTGTTATTGATATCTGATTTCAATCTGATTATCTACATAAAATATGTCTAGAGATTCTTTCGATGGAGATCAAGTCTCAAAACGCCATGCCCACTGCCCCCATGGATCCAGTAGGTAATAATGCTGCCGAGCATTGAATTTCTAAACGTCTTACCTTCAGTTTTTTCTTCTCGATTTGTTATCAAACTCTTTTACATTTTGTTGTTGCATATTGCTATATATATCGCCTTGCTGAAAAAATCTCATGACCACCTCCACGATGCTAATTTTGCAATGCATGTGAAGTGTTTCATCCTTAACTTGTTAAGGAACAAGGACTCTCTGATGCATGACTATTTTATATTTTATGACTGAGATGGTAGATTTTAAAGATTTTCTTGTTTAGGAGGTAAGATTTCACTTTCTTGCCTTTTTTCCGAGAGAAAGTATTTGATCCTTTTTTCATAAATAATAATGTTGTCAAGCATTGAATTTCTAAACATCTTACCTTTTGTTTTGTTTGTCGCGTTGTTATCAAACTCTTTTACATTTTATTGTGGCATACTGCTATGTGTATGGCATGCTTTAAGCAAAAAGTTGAGTAATTGATGAATGTTAGGCAAGAAAATTACAGATTATTTTTTTTTGTCTGCTTCCTCCTTTTCTTTCCCCCACCCCGAAAACTGTCATATTTTGTTTTTCAGCCACCTCTTCTTCCCCCAACCCTGAAAATTATTAGAGGACACTTTTATCCATCCTAATTCCTTTTCTCTTAACTTTATGTGTGAACTGCCGATGTTTCATTTGCCTTCCTTGTTCAGTGCTTCTTTTTTTCTTTGACATGGTTTTCCTTTTTGCCTTTTATCTCGAACATCATCCCATAGCATGCCCCTCAAGTTCAGAATCAAGGGTTGTTTCTACCTATACTATTGTCCACTGATTAGCATCAAGCACGCCAGCAATTGTTATATATCACAGAACATGCAGAATTGCATGGCATCTAATGGAGTTCAAAGTTATGATGGTTTACAAGCGGCACTGCCTCCTCCTGTCTCCGGTGTAACCCAGACTATCCCCAACACTGTTGTCCCGAATCCTAACATGCAGAGTATCCCCGTTGTTTCACACAACTCAGTGGGGATTTCAATGGGGCAAGGGAATCCCTCCACTATGTTTGCCCGGGTATGAGCTTGCCATCTTGAATCATCTCTTTAGAATTTTGTCGAACATAACCTTCTAATAACTACCACATATGTTTGTGCATAAAAAATAAGCTTTGACAAGCACTCTTTCTTGACGCGGTAAATGTAGACAATTTTCTCTTAACCTAGCCTGTAAGCATGGTTGATGGCTTTCTATGAAAAACCACCCTTGAAGCACCAAAATTTATTCCTTCATAATAGGTCCTGGTTGATACGAGCAGCACTTTTGCCTTGCTACTTGCATTGTTAAAATGCTTAATATCAATGTTTAACTTTCATTTACTTTAAGCTTTCTATGAATATATAATATATTTCTCTTTGGATCCAACTAGATTTTAACTCAAGCTAATTGATTACTATGAAGATGATGATTCTGATTAAAAGGTGTTAAATTAATTTGGATGTAATTTTCATTCTATAATAAAATTGAAATTATATAAGAAATTTGTTGGAGCTTCGTTATATATTATATTTACATTTTTTGGATAATATTTTATGTTTTTTAGAGATTTATTTATTGTTTGAATAATTCCACAAATGTTATTTTTTTGTTGTGGTTGTGGATTTAATGTGAACAATTATTAGCTTGAAGATGCTTAGTAATGTTATTATTGTTGTTGTTTTAGGTTGGATTGATTATAAAAAATAATCAAAAGTACTAAAAACATCATCAGAATCACTAACGGAAAGCTCCATTCGATCAACATTTTCATCAGTAATTTTGTATCCTTCTCATTGAAAAGTTGCAGAAGGTTTAGGTCGGACCCTTACCTAAAGCTCATGTTGTGTGTTCTCCCAAGCAAGCACTTTTAACTCAGAACGTTTCTTCTACATATCCCAAACAATAATAGTTAATATCTTATGTGGCTAAACGCACATTCATTCATTTGTTTAACGATTAATTTTCAATGTCTAATAGTTCATCAACTAACTCAATGTCCAAATGTCTAAGCTTTTCGTCGATAATTTTTAATGTCTAAATGTCGATAATTTAAATCAAACATATAGTGGGCATTAGATTTAAAGTATCTTATACTTGGTATTTGGACATACCCAACCTTCCCATACCATATCAACCTTAGCCCAATCACATAACAACTAATTTACCATAATCAAAATCAACCTAAATCTATAAACCAACATCATTTAATATATTTATATAATTTCAATCTAAAGTTTGGAATTACCTAAACTTTTTCCACCCATTACTTGGAAAGCCATGGTTGACCTTAAACATAATTACTTTAACCATACACATTTAAACTCACCATTTCTCTGCTATTGATTTTACGTTCAAGCATATCATTTTTATTTCCACCCAACCAAGTACAGTAAAACACTAAATCAACACAATTAATTAAATTTCTCAAAACCCTCGCCTATAACCATCCTCTTCAGGGGTTTAATTTCAATATTTGATTTTAATTTCTTTTCATTTACTTCCTATTGCACTATTTCCCACACCAACACAACCAAAGGGTTAGTCAAACTTGATTATCAACAATAAAAATAAATAAATTTAATTAAGAAATTTCATATAAAAATAGTTATGGTGAATCAGAAAGAAATCTTAGGATTCATTAAAATCGATTTCAATACTACTTAATTAATTGGTTATTTACTTGTAATTATTATTTTTTATTTAGTAAATTATCTCATTTAATTTTTCAAACAGATCACAATTTAAGAGATTCTGGTAATTATTAATAATTTTTGCAAATCTTCGCAGGATGATACACTACTCATCATTTTATTATTTTTCATGATTTATGCACTTGCATACCTGTGATTTTCACCAACAAATATTAAGTCTTTTTCCTTTCACATGCTTTTTTCCTCACCATTGTCATTAAGCCCTAGTGATAATCCGACGAACTAGATTTTTCTACCCTTAAAAGTGAAAGAGTAAGAATTTGACATATAAAAAATTATGATGTCCATATCACATAGACATTCTATAACTAACATATCCTATATTTATTAGAGTAGCATCACACTAGATCTTGTCATGGCAGCCTGAGAAATTAATTTCCTTGATTGCTATGAAGGTGTTATTAACCTATAATACAATATATGTCTTGGGGTGGTGAATGAATTTTAAGCCTAAGCAAATCATAATACTAAAAATAACATTGATATAATTATCATTATCTATAATAATCTTTCATATCCTCACACTTAACGTAAGTATGAAAAATAGCAGTTCTTTTCAGTTTAAAAGATTGATTTGCTAGTAGATTATTGGTGGGTTTGTATTCCCTTGTCTTTCAATGTTGCCTAGCAAGTGAAAAAAGAGGCCTGATCTTAATGTTGCTAGTAGATTGATTTTAAGCCTGTTCTTTTGCAGATCTTAGTGGTGACTTGAATGTGTGGAAATGTTTTTGTATTGGATTTCTTGATGATGGTGAGCTGTTAAGTTTAATGTGGATTTTACAGATTGACTATGTGATGTTAATATTAAAGTTGTAAACGAAAATTAGAGAAAAAATTTAGAATTATAAAGAGGGATTTAAGAGAGCTTGAACAAAGGGGTTTAAAAACAGTTTGTAACGAAAAACAAAACAGAGGGGGAAATTAATAGAGGATTTAAGTAAGGGATTTAAGGCTATTTTTTAGGCTAGTAAAGGAAAACGAAGAGATTTAGGGTAGTGTATGAAGGGATTTGAATTTTAAACTGTCACTTATAGATTTTGTTGTGGTGGTGTGAAGAAACAAATCTAGGCAAGTTGGCGTGAAGATTGAGCATTAAAAACAAATAAGAAAAATAAGATAAGATATTTGTTTAAAAACAGTTTGCAAATCCATTTAGAATTGACTTTTATTTTTATGCAATCTTTTAACATTTTGGATCTTACAAGTAAGATAAGAAAAATCCATGTAAATAAAAATATCATAAAATAACAAAAAAAACTTTGATTTATGCTTAATCCCTCGATCAAAGAGTGGCAGGTTGGATTGTCATTGCCATTTTCATTCATATATATATATATATACTAACAAAAAAGCTAAATCATATTGTAAAAATATTATTCATCTAGACTCATAGGACTGTAGATTGTGACAGTCCCCTGAGGTTTTTTTTTTTCCTTTCCTCCAGGCTGATAGTTGGGTTGGCTATTGCAGACTGAGCTTGTTAGGGATTTGCTTCGTTCTCTGTTGTTTTTATTAACCTGTGTAAGGTTTGGCTGAGGTAGCCTTTGTACAGTTGTTTTCTTAGATTAGCTACAGTATAGGGAAAGTTATTTGCTGTCAATTCATGCATTAAATAAGTGGTGTTGTGGCATCATTAACCACATCTATGTGCTCTTACACTGGTCTTTCTATAACATTGAGAGTGCTGCTCTAGTTTGCTTGAGAAATATCGTCACGTTTATTTGAGACAAGATTTTGCCCTCTTTGTATATGATTCCATTGTGCAGCAGATTGTGCTTTCCTTTTGGTCTCACCATAAATTGAACATTCCCTATTTTTTTAGTTTACAGCCAAATTCTTTTTCTTTTAGATTATACATTCATTGTGGATCGTGTCTGATTTTACTATGTACTTACACAATATTTCAATTTCTCCTTCATTCTCATGAGTTGTTACCTAAAACTATATACAAAACTATTTTTTTATGCTCGAAAGGTATGGATCAATTGGCACCATATTTTTTTTCTTTTTTTCCTCTCTCTCACCAGCCAACAAAGACAAATCAATTTTTATTTTCTTTCTTCCCTCTCCACACAAGCAACATTGACTCTCTCTTTTCATCTTAACCTTTTCATTTTAATCGATTAATTTTAGGGTTGTTTTGGTTCTGATGAAGAGTTGGCTTTTTTTTCATGCATCAACATCCTTTTGCTTGAAGTTAAGGGATTTTTCAAATATGGTCTTTTGAATTTTTTACCGTAATTATGATAAATTTTGATTTTTCATCTTTCAGCTCTCTTTGAATTAATAAAAAATAGAATCTTTGAATCTATTAATATCAGATATATTGTTTCTTGGGTTTTTGTTTTTTGAGGTGAAGTGAATGTTGGTCGGGATTCATTTCTTGAAATTTGCATTTAGGTGTTTGTAGTGGTGATGTTTTTTAACCAAATTCATAACTTTTTTAGTAATTTTTTTAAACTTCTCCTTTATAAATTGCGTGTTGGAGTCTGAAGAGAAAAGTTGACAGATCATGTATATGCTACAAAGAAGCTTGAGAAATTAGAGATGTTTTGTTGAAGCCAGGTATGTGATTTTGTTAAGCTTTCCTAATAATTTTATTGAATTTCTTTTTCATTATATGCATATTTCCAATTTGAATTTAAATGTTCAAGTTAAACATTTGAAAGTAGAAATGGTTCACAAACTATTTTAGATTGAAGTTCAATTCAACGAATAAGCTAGGGTTTAAGCACATTTATGACTACAGTTTTGAATAGACTTTGAAATATGATTTTGAATTTTCCAGGGAGTGACTTTTTTATCATTCACAATTTTAATTTCTTTTTAGTTTTCATGGATTGTTTTTGAGATAATAATAAAGGCAATATGAATCAAAATTTTGAGTGTGATTATCAATTATAACCTTAGTTTAATCTTCTTTGATTCTAATCACTACTGATTTATTTATTAGTTTTTTTTTCTTTTTATCTCTGATACATCTTTTGATTATTGTGCCCATAATTATTTTACAATGAACCATCTAGAATTAAATTATTGCATTATCCAATGGCTTTTAATCAACCATTTTTTTAGGTTTTTTTTCTTTCATAAGTGGATGGTATTCAGGTGGGAGTGTTCATATTGCTGAAATATTTAATTTAATATTCTATTGTCTCTATATTACACGAATACTATTTTTAGATATTTTCATTGGAGTGAACAAGTTTCATATATTACATGAAAAATATTTTTTATGTCCTCATCTTACTATATGGTTTTAATCAACTCCTTATAGGGACCCATACTCTATAAGTTTGATAAGTATTTTTTTTCATGTAATATATGAAACTTTTATTTATTTAAAAAAATAAATGATATTATTTTAAAAATGGGGGTGGGGGTGGTTAATGAAATAAATAAAAGATATAGGCCTTGACTAGTTTTTTTTTTGCGTTGGTTATTTCAATGGTTTGTTTTTCAATTTTTTATTTTTACTCCTTTGAATCTAGAATTAAAAAGAAAAAGGAGTGAGAAACTTAAATTATTGTAGTTGCCTTTTTTACATTATTTCTAAATGATTAAAATTTCTTTATTGAAACGCGGTGTTGCTAGATATTTGCTGATATGCACAATAGCCTTGCTTTTATTTCTAACCGATATTTTTTATCGATTCGACTATAGCCTGTTTTGTCAAATGCAACTTTAAAGGTAATAATCTAGATCTCAACTCTATTGACTACCATTGCATATTGCTATTCGACTATAGCACTTGTCTTGACTCTTGCTAGCACTACTATATCCGACTCTTTTTAATTTATTAAGCGCTTCTTTGTTATAGAGTCATTAGATGGCAAATATGTTTAATTAAAGATATTATTACTTAACCACTACACTTATTGCCTTTTAATTAATCTAGATCCTACTTGCATGCTAGGAAAGTTCTTTATTTTCCCTCTTGTTATGTGATTTAGGTTTCATGAATTGATAATTGGCATGAAAGTCGTGGCAAGATTGCTTGAAGCAGTGTGCAAGCAATCCAACTAGTATATATATATAGTCTGTGATGCGAGTCTGGTGTTCCCACCACCTATAAAATTAGTACAAGGCTCTAATTTAGATGTTGAACAAGAAAATACGTTGAGCTCATTACAACATACACTTGTAGAATTCTACACAACATAATCCTACGAATAGTTTTTAACCAACCAATGTTAACATATTGATCACTCTTAATTAATCATTACCTACCCAAGTAATTGTTTTTAAACAAAATAAATAGAAGTTAGAGAAATAATGGTAACTCTTAATTAATTGTGTAAATTCAATTACTCGAATTATAAGGTGAATTGGTTTATTAGGTTTTATTGTGCTGAGGGTCAGATAGAAAACATTTAATGTAAAAAATATTAAAGCAAAAAATATCGAGGCTGCAAGGATTTTTTTCAAATAGAAAGTTCACAAGTTAAAAGGCAACAAATAATAAAATTCACATTGCATCTGCTAACTTGTTAACCCTACATAGAACAATATGCCTTGACATTTCTAGTAAAATTTTAGCTCTATCCAACGATCAGGATGAGAATTATGCTTGATAGTGTAAAACAAAACAACATGCATAATTATGCTAGAATCTTAATTTCCTTCTTCAACCTATTCTTAGATCACATTAGAGCTTTTTGGCATTGTTTTTTTAATTAGGCCCAAAAGTCAATTGTGAAACCTCATAATCTAATTATTTTCCTAACTTGAGTTTCAAATTAAACCATGTAGGAGTTTCCTCAACATGAAATAGCCATCTTGACGAGTCGAAAGGCTATATAGATTATCGGTAAAAACACAATTTGGATTTTAAAAAATCAAGATGATAATTTTTTTAAATATTAAGACAATTATATATTAGATCAATCAAGGTTTTGTGACTTAACTTGTCAAACCTGTGACTCGGGTCAGAAACTCTACTAGGTTTAATAACTCTTTAAAAAAAACTATTTTTATTTAATTATATTATAATAAAAATAGATACTCACAAAATCAAGCATTAACCAAATACTAGAATGTTTGTTTGAAACTAAGATAACCTTATAAAAATTAAATCAAATTAAATTATGAAGGTTAATTCAAAATTAATCAATTATTAAAGGATAAAATTTTAAAAAATATAGAAATGAGTCACTTGCTTGTGTTGTTTATATAAATGGTGCAAAAAGGTGATTCCCTATCAAATATTTTAGTGTTGGAGGTTATTACCTCTCGATTCTTTTAGTGATGTTGGTAAATTTTCTTGAAAAAAAGAATTGTTTTCATATCAATTGCTTATATCTATTTAAAATTGTATTAAACTAGTATTTTAGATATGGATCGACAATGATGGAAAGTTACTACATCATTGGTTTGATGATAAAAAAAAGTAACACAATTATACTACTTTTCTAAAAGAACTAGAGTGTTTTTTTTTATATTGTTCATATTAGTAATGAAGAAGGTTAATGTACTTGTTTAATTCACATGATAAAAACTTTATGTTATAGCTCAATTGATTGATATACCTATGTAAACCTATGTGTTGTGAGTTCGAGAGATTGAAGAGGCAATAAAAAAAAGCAATATGTCGTCTATGTTTTTCTATTTTTTAAAAAAGGCTTAATAAAAAATATAAAGTGAGCCTTGCTTTATAAATTTTTATTTGAATTTTAAAAATTGTTTTCAATTATTATATATGTGACATAATTTTATTTTTCGTGAAAGTTCAATTCAAATCACATTTTTATTCTTAGAATTATTAAATATATTTTGAACATAACTTTATCATATTTATGATTTTGTAACTATCAATCACACATAAAAATATAAACATACTATATAACTCCCAAGTCAGGTTTTAAAATTATGATAATAATAATTTTTATCCATACATTAATTTGGATCGACCCTCTTGATTTATGACTCTAGCCTTACTCTAAGTTGATCATCAAATCAAGTTTTAAAACTATGATAATAACCACTTTTATTTTATGTTGATCTAGGTCAGTCCGGGTTGACCCATCTAACACGTGACTCGAGTCTTGTCTTAAGTTGATCCTCTATTCGAGTTTTAAAATTATGATAATAATTATTTTTATCAGTACATTAACCTAACTTAATGATCAACCTCACTCGTGACCTAAGAATTGCCCAAGTCGACCTCTAAATTGAGTTTTAAAATATGATAATAACTATTTTTATTCTTATACTGACACATGTCCATTCGACCAATGCCTCGGGCCTCAACTAGTGACCCGGGCCTTGACTAGTAACCCGAGAGTTATCCTAAATCGACTCTCAAGTTAAGTTTTAAAATTATGACAATAATCATTTTTACCTTTATATGTCTTAGTTGGAAAATTTGGAATTGAGTGTTTTTTATAAGGATATTTTAGGAATAAAAAATAAAAAATAAAAAATATTATCTTTAGAGACATGTCCCTTTTATACCTCACATTTTAAAAGTCTAAAAATTCACTCCAAAATTATTCTAGAGACAAATTTATTTTATGTTTGTCTTTATATTTGTCTCTTTAACCAAACATATTATACCTCTATTGTCTCCATCTTTTTAGAACAATGACCAAACATTACCTAAAAGATCTACAACTGTCAAGGACAAACTTGGCTTTATTTCATCCTTGATTTCTTCTTAGTGATGTCTCACCTATTTGTAAAGGCACTTGATCGAAACTAGTTGATTCAAATGTAGACTTTGAGAAAAAAAATTCATAAATTAATGTTTGAATCTTGGTGTTTTTTATTGGCTTAAAAAAATTACCAACCCACCAAAACCTGCTAATCTAGGATTTTAGCTAAATCAAGCTTTAAGCTAGATATAATAACTATGATTTCATAAAATTACTATGAACTTCCCTTCTATGTCTTCTTATTTACTCATTTGATTTTATAATGTTAAGATGTTCACATTTATATCATGATTAAACTCTAGGATATCATTGAGTTATTGTCTAGGGATAAAAGGGATGAAGACAATAAAGATAAAATTGTGTTGGGTTGAAAAGATAGAGATATAAAAATAATTTATTCATAGGACAATTTTAGAGTGAATTTATGTACTTCCAAAATAGAAGGTACAAATAAGATATATCTTCATAAGCAATATGTATTATTTTTCATTTGTAAAATATCATTGTAAAAAACTTTAAATTTCAAAATTATCCAATTAAAACATGTGAGAATAAAAAAAATTATTATTGTAGTCTTAAAACCTAACTTGGGGGTCGGCTTGGAGTAAGATATGTGATCCTTGTTGATCTAAGTTAAGGTAAGAATAAAAATAGTTATTATCATAGTTGTAAAATCCAACTCGAAGGTTTTGGGTTAACTATTGACTTGGGTTAATAAAATAATAAAAATGATTATTATTATAATTTTAAAACTTAACTTGGAGGTTAACTCAGGGTAATGCCCAAGTCATAGATCATGAGGGTCAACTATGGCTAAATTAGATCAATGTAAGGATAAAAATAATTATTACCATAGTTTTAAAACCTGACTTAAAGGTCGACCTAGGGTAAGCTCATGTCATGGGTTAGGAGGGTTAATGTATGAATAAAAATGATTATTATTATAATTTTAAAATCCGACTCAAGAGTCAACCTGGGGGAAAGCCTAGGCCATAGGTTGTGAAAGGGTTAACTCAGGTTGACCCATTTTTTTTTTTAAAAAGAGAATCAACACAACTTTGTTTTGACCAAGTTGTTTTTTAAAAAAACAAAATAGCAGGCTTTGACCCTTATTTTATCCCGAGTTGACCTGTGTTTTATCCTGAATCAACTCAAGTTTTTTATTGGGTCAATCCTTCTATCCTTTCTTAAATTTGGATTGATCTAGGCCTAGAGATGAGTAGGTCCCGACTTGATCCACTAGCATAATTTATATTTTATAACTAAGGTTATTATAATATTATGAATTTTAACATTTAACACAAAATCTAATTATTTATATAAATATATAAGTTTAAGAATAATACATATTAAAGATAAAATAATTTTTTTTATTTATCATTATCAAATAATATATAAATACAGTTACTACCATATATAATTTTGTTTTCATCTTTGTTTTTGTGTTGTTTCATTTGTATTCATAGTTTTCGTCTTTTTTTTTGTCCATAACAGCAACGAAATACTATATGGTTGATAATATATAGAAACTTCATGTTCAAGCCTTTCTCTTGTCATATATTTTAAATAAATTGAAACACAATTGCGAGAAGAAAAGGAAGAAGATGACATGTGATCCTGGTGCCATGCAACATTTTGACTTAACAATATTTTGATATTTCCATTAATTTATAATATGCAAATATACTTCCACGTTTCTTTTATTTGGATAGAACATTTTTCCAATAGAATTTTTTTTTTAATTCTATGTTCATGATATTTTTTAACAATAAAAATAGCATTGAATGAGTTTATACTTCAATTAAAACTAAAAATGTGTTAAGTACAATGGATTGTACATGATAATATAAATACTAAACAATGTGTAATTAGACTGAATTGAACAAGTTTTTTGATATTTCATGTAGTTTTATGGTTTTTAATAACCTAACAAGTTTTTCCATGTTCTAGGTAAATAATTCATTTTGCTTAAATAATAATAATAATAATAATCACCTTAAAATATTCTAATTAAAAAAGAATATTTCAAGTTTATTTTTAATGATATATATATATATATATTCACTTATTAAAGGGAAGGATAGTGATTTGAGATTAGTTATAGCAACAGAACTTAACGAGGAGCAAGATTCAAAAGAATACTAAATGATAAATTAAAATTTGGCCCATTTACCTTTATTATATAATTTATATTTTTTTTTAAGAAAAGTTTTGACTATATAAGCATGAAACTCATTTAAAAATTTTGCTATAAAAACATAACCTTATATTTTCTTTTTAAAAAAAAAAACCATAAAGTTTCAACTTTTGACCACAAAGTTAACTTTTTAATTAAGATAAAATATTTTTTTATTTACACATTTCTTCAGAAAAAAAAGTTATATAACCCTTTAAAATATTATACCATCCAAGGAGTTGACTATTTAATAAATACTAAATTTTATTTGCAAATTCTTTTGTTTGAGTGAAAACAAAGCTGGTATTTTATATCATAAAATTTGATTTCTCAATGATAAAATCTTTTTAAAATTTATACAATTCATAAGTTCTCAATAATTAATGATTAATAGATATTGCACAATGAAATCAAATAATTTTCTTATCCTATGTTCTGTACACAATATATAAGATTAAATAATTTTGTTTTTATCATTGAGAATTTTTCAATAATTTATTTTAGTCTTTGCATTTTTATTTTTTTGATATTTTATTATTTCTTTGTCATCTAGAACGATTTAGATAGCATTTGTTTACGATGTTGCGACTGTATTTCACTTGAAATATAGCTCCTGCATGTTTGGTTAAGAAAAAAACAGAATTTATTGTTCATGGACTCTGCCTTTTACGACATTTGCAACGCAAGAACGATCAAAGCAGTTTAGGGTTGCTTTTGTTGCAACTATGTTACAACATAGTAAACAATGACGTGCCTTACAGTAGAGGAATAACCATCCATTTCCTTTTCCTTCTCCTTCCTTTTCTCCTTCTTCAAAGCAGCTTAGGGCTGCTTTTGTTGCAGCTGTGTTACAACACAGTAACAATGGCGCGCTTTGCAACAGAGAAATAACCAGCCCTTCCCCTTCTTCTTCTCCTTCGCCTTCTTCTTGTTCTTCTCCTTTATCTCCTTCTTCTTCTACATCATGTCTCCATTGTTTTGCAATGTGAATACTGGAGACTCCACTGCTCACGTTGAAGAATGGTCGAGCGCAGTCCCTCACCACTAGCAAGGGCCGCTACCCCTTCTTCTTCTCTTTCTTATGCACTTCTCCATGTCTCCACTATTCAGCTACATAAACAGTGAAGATCAACTCTATTGTTAATGGGTTAGACTGGGTCTACCCCAAACCAAAATGCATTGAATTAGATCTGTCCTGAACCTAAATGTATTGAACCGGATGTGACATAGTAAAATAAAAAAAAATCTGAAAAGTTTTCTCAATATTGTGTTTTATTTGAAAAACTAATATTTAACATAATTCAATGGCACTACATAATTATATTTGAAGGAAATCATATGATGGCATAACATTTACAGAATTTGATTGCAATCTCAATTTTGTTCCTAATGATATTTTACCTTATGTTGTTGCATGCTCAAGAAACCATAAAAACTGTAGTCCTTATTGAATATATTTCATACATGATGAAATTGAACATAGTTTAATCTGACAATAAAAATACTTTATATAAAATATCATTTATTTCATGATATAATAACAGAAATTAAATCGTTAATATTTCAATTAAAAACCATCAATATTAATATATGTTTTTTTTATTATTTTATAACCTCCATTTGAAAGGTATTTTTTAACCAAATAAATTAAACTACTTTTTATTCCACTACAATTTTAACTAAACATATATTTTTCCAAATCAATCTCAATTAAAAATATTTTTTATAAAATATTTTTTTTCAAATCACAACCACAATAATTACCACAATATCAAGTACACTTACTTCTTAAATAAAAAAAATTATGCAATTAAACTCTTGCATGAACATATTTATTTTAATAAAATTGATCAAATTTTAGTTTTGTAAATTAAAAAATAAATAAAAAATTAAAAAAAATTATACTATCTTTTATTCCGAGGAAAACTTTAGACAAGACAAACATCAGTTCTTATCATGTCCAAAGTGTATATCAACCATTTTACAACTTGCCATGTGCAACAAATATAGCACTACTTGTTTTTATTGTAGAAAACAAAAAACAAAAAAGAAAAAGAAAAAAAAGAAATAGGAATCTGGAAAAGAATAAAGTCATCTACTTCACTTCAGTCCAGCATTCCTCACCTCTCCCGGCCCTCCCTCCCTCCTTCCCTCCTCCGCCTCTCGGAAACCGCCGCCGCCAATACGCGTGCCGGAACCCGCCGCCGCCAATAAGGCTTCAGGTTTGTGCCAGGTGCTTCTTTGCTACCATGTTTTTGTTTTTAAAATTTATGGGTGTTTTCATTTATTTTATTGTAATTATTATTCAGAGACAGAAATTCTATTTTAATAAGTAAAAAAAAAAAAAAAATCGATCCGATGAAATATCTGCTAGTGAACGCAATTCGATTTTAATAAGTAAATTAAAAAAATATATAATCGGATCCGATGAAATCGCTGCTCGTGAACGCAATTCAAAGAAACGCACAATCAGCCGATTCTAATATTTTATTTTTCAATTTCCCCCTTAATTTACATGATATTATCCGATTTTTCTCACAGTTTTTGTTGTAATAATCAAGCCCTGAATTCTTGAGCCCAAATTTATTTTATTTTATTTTTTAGTTTTATTTTTAAGTTGTGAATAGAAATCAATTCAAATCTTTTAGGCTCGATCGATAATTTGTTAATTAGTTTATGCAGCAGCTGGAGTGGAAGAGATATTACTGCCGGAATGACCGAAAAATGAACTGTTTGGTTGATTCTTCTTTTTTGGAATTTACTGAATTCTTCAAAATTATTGTGTTTTTAACTACAAATCGATTTCCTTGGGTTTTAAGCTCGCAAGAAAAGAACTTTAAATTTTATAATTTGGTCATGTTAACGCGAAAAAAATAAAAATAACAGGTCTGCCTCGATAACCCTACATGATATATCTTTCTTTTTAGGACTGCTCAGCTGGTCTTGAGTATGAGGTGAAAGCTTGAGAGCACGTGGAAGAGTAAAACAAATGACTTCGTTCACTTCACCCCAAAGGCGTACCTGTGCATCTAGTTAGGAAGAACATTTTATAACTTACCTCAACGTCGAGCATGGTCAGGGTTATTGTGTTGTCTATTCCGAGAAAGATGTGCCTGTAAATTTAATCTTATTTCAACAAGAGTTGTTAAGTTGATTCTTATCAGTCTGCTCATTAGAGTTGATGATAACATGAAATATTCATGGTTAATGCTCGTCGTTTTGTTCTTCTTTTTCCTAGCTTAAAACATCCTAGACAATCTCTTTGGGATGGGTTATTGTTAGTGGCCTATTCATGTTCTATTTGCTGGGGCTGCTGATATTCATCGGGGATTGAAAAGTCTTGTTTGATGACTTTGTTTTGTTTTCTTCTTCTTTCTTTATTCTTTTGGGGATGTGGTATTCTCCTCGTTCTATTTACACCATTTGCTCCCTACAACATTTAGTCTTTCAGAAAAGTTAATGCATGCATAAATAACAAGAACAGGAGGGGAGGGGGAGGGGGTTGACTCTATGCATTTGCTTGCGAGTAAAAATTGGTAAGCACCTGAAAAAGGTCCGGTGCTGAATCTAAATTGGTAAGATGTGATATACTGATATCCAGAAAGATAACTTAATCTATCTATTGAAGTTAAGCATTTAAATGCGTATACAGTGTTTTTGGAACATTAAATATCTATTTGATCAGAATCTGTGAACCTAAAACCACAATGAATACAAATGCAAGTTTGTCATTGTAAACATTGCATCGATGATGTATCACAAGTGTTGCTAGAAAACGTCAAGTTAAAATTGAAGCACCATGAGTTTCTCTATGGCTTGGTTTACCAACACTCACCGTCTGTTGGTGCGGCAAGTTATGAACTAGCTGGCTAGTTTTTTTGCTTCCTTGGTTTTAGAAGCACCATGAAGATTCAGGCCCAAATCTTGCTTATAATACCTGAATACCCGAATACCCAAGATCCTAGCACCTTGCCCTGAATGGTCGTGTATATTTGTTATGGCTATTCAGATTTTATGCATCCATATTTGGTAGAATTCTTTAATAAAGTACATGCTATTAGATGGAAGTTCTTTTTAAATCTATTCAAGTCTGAATAAACTGATATTCCAATTTTCATGACTTTGATGTGCTCTTACTCTTCTGCTGTTCCTGACTTTCTTTTTAGGGTCTATTCTAACGTGCAATATAATTATTTTTTTTTTTGTGGTGATAGAAGTGATTTTTTTTGGTTGGCCAAAACCCCATGGATGCCAATAATTGGAGGCCCGCTGCCCCAGGTGGAGAACCTGTGATGGACACAGGTGATTGGAGAGCTCAATTGCAGCCTGAGTCACGGCAAAGAATAGTCAACAAAATGTAAGTATCTGTTTGCTAATATGTGCAAGTGCTGCAAAATAGTATATCTTGTATTTAAATGAAAGAAAAAGAGAAGGGCAAAAGGTTAATTAAAATCAGGATGATTGCCATGAGGCAACCTCAAGTATCATACACCTATGTTTTTGTCTTTTTCATTTTTCACTTGTTTCTCACAAGAAGTGAACTTGAGGGAATAAAAAGTGCTGGGAAGTAATTTTTGTTGGAACTTCTTGTGCAACATCTTCTTTTGATGATGACCTCTTGGATGGCTGCATGAAGCTTGTTCCGCTTTAAATTTCAAGGTTAATCTATTGCCATGAGCATTGGTGCTTCAATGTCAACCTTGAGTTGCAACTGAACTTAAATGAATAGTGTTGGACTTGGGCCTTCTATTTGCTATAACTTCTACAGGATTGAAATGATAGTGATCTTAAAGTACAAAAGCAGCAGACAAAAATCAATTAGCCACAATAGTGTATGGTTTCCTAGTTTCTCAGTATAAAGTTGAATGTTTTGGTGATATCTCTACATCCAAAATCATATAGACAGCTACTGTTGGCACTTGCAGTAGCCAATGAGCACTGTAGAGTATATATTGCAGCGTGAGATAAGGTTAACTCTTTGCATTTTCATAAATTAAAAGGATTTCTCTTCTTTTCTTTGTCAATTACAGTGCATGTATAAAAGTTTTCTTACTCAGCGTAAATGCTACTGTAATGTTTTTACAGAGTTGCCCTGGTTTTCAACTAATGCACTTATATATCTTGGAGCATAGCCATAGCCATAAATGGAAGGTTCTTCCAGTTCAAGAAAATTGACCATGAAGCTTGTAACTAAAATTTTAGACAGAAGGGTGGCCAAGTAAAGTCCTACCTCTGGAATAATACAGGGAAAGGAAGTAAAAATAGATGTCTGTATTTTGATGCCATATATTACTTGTCTGACACTCGGCTATATCGTTATTTGTTTTTACTTTTTGTTAATGATTCTGTTGTATATATGATGAGTTCACGGTTCTTTCTCTCTACTGCTAACTTCTCTATACCTGCCTTGTCATTAAAAATTAAATGCAATGTTTTACATGTGCAGAATGGAGACATTAAAGAGGCATCTTCCGTTTACTGGTCAGGAGGGATTACAAGAACTCAAGAAAATTGCCGTGCGGTTTGAGGAAAAGATTTATACTGCCGCGACCAATCAGGTATTCGGCTAATGCTAGGTTCAATAATTTGGATATTCTCTAGACATGAATATACACATGCATAAGTTTGTGGATTCATGCTTGTACACGTGTGTGTAGTGTGTCCACACTTCCTCACTGGTCATTCTATAGAAGTTCTCATCTTTTTGTTAATTCTCATGACAAGTGTTTTTTTTTTTATCATGACCAAGGTCCTTTTCAAGTACAAGGGAAGTGTGCAAAATGCAAATAACGAATCAATACATAAATAATTAAATAAAAAGAGGGGACACAGAAGTATATCCTCACAAAAGATGCAAATACAGAAAGCCTAGCATATTAGAAAGAGCTTATATCTCTTTTCCCCCTTCTCTTCTAACATGGACTGCTCAGAGATCTAATGTTTTGTTATTGATATCTGATTTCAGTCTGACTATCTGCGTAAAATATCTCTGAAGATGCTTACAATGGAGACCAAGTCTCAAAATACCATACCCACTGGCAATGATAACAAACCCCTGGATCCAGGAGGTAATAATGCTATGCAGCCTTCAATGATGCAAACCGTCTCTGGTCTTCAACAGAACCAACCATCTTCTGTTCAACAGTCAACACAACCAATGGTCCAGCAACATCCACAATCAGTCCTCAGGCAGCAGCAACAACCTCAACAGTCAGCTGGTATTCATCAGCAGCAAACACCAATGATGCTGCAGCCACTATTGCCTCCACAACAGCAGCTAATGGGGCAACAATCAAATACCACTAACATGTCGCAAAATCAATTAATTGGACAGCAAAACACTGTTGGGGACTTGCCGCAGCAGAGATTGCTGGGGCAGCAGAATAACCTTCAAAATCTGCAGCAGCAGCAGTTAATGGCTCAACAAAATAACCTCTCAAGCATGCATCAGCAACAGTTGGGCCCTCAAAGTAATGTCACTGGTTTACAGCAACAGCCGTTGCTTGGAGCTCAGCCTCGTAACTCAAGCATGCAATCTAATCAGCCCTGTCTACACATGCTGCAACAGCCCAAGGTTACGCTGCAGCAGCAAGCACAACAAAGTGGAAGTGCTTTGTTGCTGAATCAAGGGCAGCAGTCACACTCACAGCTGCCACAGCAGCAATTGATGGCACAGATTCAATCACAGCCTGGACAGTTGCAACAGCAATCAAATCCATCACAACATGATCTGCAGCAAAGGCTTCAAGCATCAGTCTCCTTGCTTCAACAGTCAAATGTGATTGATCAGCAAAAACAGTTATATCAACCTCAAAGAGCCCTTCCAGAAACGTCCTCAAGTAAGTTTTTCTCATCCTTGCAGCTTTGTGCTTTCATGTTAGATTATAACATATTTATTTAAATTTCTTGAAAATACAATAATGGTTCAAGTCAGTAATGCTCTTTTTGGTAGCTTTATGAGCTACGGCTGCCACTTATGGCATCAGAAATGCCACTGCTATTGGAACCATTGCAATCACACATACATTTGTTACGACGTCATGCCATCCAGTGCATTGCACCAACTGTTCACCTCTCATAATGGTTCAAGTCAGCAATGCTCTTTTGGTAGTTTTATGTGCTACTGATGCCACTGCTATTGAAACCATTGCAATCACACTCATTTGTTACCACATCATGCCCTCCAGCTCGTTGCACCAACTGTTCACCTCTCATTTTGAATTTAACGGACATGAATTTTAAAAATATATGTATAACTGGACAATGCATTTGACGCTAGGGTAACTAATCATCAGCCAATTGATTTTTATGGGAAGAAAGAAATTGGCAAGTGGATTAACTCTGAGGCACTTAAGGTTTGGTGTGCTGATAAATCATCACCTTGCTGGAAAAATCTCATGATCACCTCCTCAATGCTAATTCTGCAAGGCATGTGAAGTGTTTCATCCTTAACTTGTTAAGGAACAAGGACTGTGATGCATGACTATCTATATTTTATGATTGAGATGGTTTTTGAAGATTTTCCTGGTTAGGAGGTAAAGTTTCACTTTCGAGTTTTTCTTCCATGATAAGTTTTTTGAGCCTTTTTTTTTAATATATAATGATCACTTTTTTCTTTTTTTTTGGTTGGGTGGGGGCGTGGTTTCTCTGTCTGTTTGAATGATTACATAACGTTGAGATGGAGTTCCTAGTACTCCAAGCTCCAAGTCCAAAAAGGACATGTATTCCTATGTAGGAAAATACTAATGGTCCTATCTAGGATAGGGAAAACCTAATAAAGCTCCTTATTCTTTAGGAACAATAAAATACTAAATAGAAATAAAACCAAGACCTACAACATTCCATAATTTTCAGAAAGTGTAAAAATTACAGAAATGCCCTTGTGTGCGGAAAACATTAAAAAAATACATGAATTCTATTTTATTTTATTTTGCCTGCATCAAAATTTTTGTAGCGTCCCTAGATTCTACAGCAGAGACTGGACATGCAAATGGTGCTGATTGGCAAGAGGAGATCTACCAAAAGGTAATTTCTGTGGTTTACTGTTCATTAGACGAAGTTCATGTATGTCAGTCTTGCAAGATTTCAATGGAAAAGGTCTCCTGGAATTTGGTACAAGGGAGTTTTATTCAGCTATGGAACTAAGAAACGATAAATTACTGATAAGATGATTAAAGGTAAAATATTCAGATTTCTAGGTCAAGAGGGTTATTTTCTTCGTACTGACACAACAATTCTATTGCAAATCTCTCCCTTTCGATTTTTTCCCTGTATTTCCATACATTTATTGTGTGGTGAGTTATTATTTTATTATTTCCAACAAGTCCAATTGACAATACTTCTTACTGTAATAGACAGACAGACTTGAAAACAAGAGTGAACTGTTTCTGAATGGTCATTGTTATATTTGGTTAAGTGAACAGTTATTTTCAGGATTACAATCAAATTTGTTCTGAAACATGTGACCATGGAAGAAAGGAAAATAAGTGGACCTAATCCATTGAATCATGACCATGTCCAGTATTGTTGAATTTTTTAGAAAACGAGGTTGAAATTCTGAATCGTTTAATGGCTGTTTGATGAAGTTGCAATTCATAACTGCATATTTGATGAAGTCAATTTTTTTGTGCCTGGGAGGGTACTAAAACAGGAATAGGAATGGTTGTTGATAATTAGGATATAAGGGTTATAAATCCCATGTTATAAAGCTAAGAAGTGTTTACCAAAGTCATGACATCCATTGACTTGAGTTAGAACAATAGAAAACAATGGTGATTGTAGTTTGCCATGAGACAAAGTAACTGAACTTGACCAACCCTTGAATCTTGTCTGAAGTGGGAACTACACAATCCTTTGCATCTTTGCATGCAATCAATAATGATATTCTCTTTTGAGTTTTCAGCATTGATTCCACTCTGCTATTTTTATCTCAAACAATATGTGCTGTCCTCTGCCATTTTATTTATTTATTTATTATCAATTCTCTCAAGTTTGCTTATGTTTCTTTCTGACTCTGGCACGTGAAGAAATCAAGCATATGATTGATAATGTCTTGCTGGTTATATGTACTTCCTAGATCAAAGTAATGAAGGAAACGTATTTGCCTGAAATAAATGAAATGTACCAGAGAATTGCTACCAAATTAGAGCAGGTAAATTGTCTCTGTAATGTTTTCCGATTTATTTGCCCACACATGATTCAGAAACCCCCACAGTTGAGCTTTTGTATTAATTTGTTTTCCCCATCAGCATTGCTTGTCACTGTATCATCTGCACTAATTACCTCCCCAACCCCCAACCACCCCACAACCAAGCATTGACACAGAAGAATTGGAATAGAAACATTTTTTTCACTAATGTTTACTAGTTTTGCTACAAAGTGTCAATGCAATTTTTAATTCTCGTGTATGTTAACTTTGCTTTTTCAGTATGACTCTTGTCCGCAACAACCAAAGTCAGAACATCTTGAAAAGCTGAAGGTATTCAAGGTCATGTTGGAGCGCATGATATCATTCTTACAGGTCTCTAAAAACAACATCACACCTACTTTCAAGGATAAATTGGGTTTCTATGAGAAGCAGATTGTAGGTTTTCTAAACCCAAGCAGATACAGGAAGCCTATTCCTAATCTACAGCAAGGACAACCTCCCCAACCTCATATTCAACCTATGCAGCAACCCCAATCTCAAGTTCCTCAATTGCAGTCCCATGAAAATCAACTGAATCCCCAGTTGCAATCAATGAATATGCAAGGTTCTGTACCAAAGATGCAGCAGAACAATATGTCAAGCTTGCTGCATAATTCTCTTTCAACTTTATCTGGGGATTCAACGTCACAATCAAACATGATCAATCCAATACAACCAGGCTCCAATTTAGATTCTGGACAAGGAAATGCACTGAACTCATTGCAGCAGACACCTGTAGGATCTGTACAACAGGATCTCATGAGCATTTCCCAATCAACCAATGTCAACACAATGTCAACACAAAGAGGGGCAAGTTTGCTGCAGCCAAATATTCCCCTTCAGTCGAATTCCAGTATGATTCAACACCAGCATCTAAAACAGCAGCATGAACAACAGATGCTACAAACACAACAGCTTAAACGATTGCAGCAACGCCAGAATTTAATGCAGAATCAACAGATGCAGCAGCAGCAGCAGCAATTACACCAGCAAGCTCCATCTCCTATGCCTGGAGATTCTGACAAACCAGTTTCTGGTATTTCCTCACTCTTAAATACTGGAAATATTGTACACCAACCATTTGTTGCACAAGCACTGGCTCCATCCCTTGCAATTGGCGCTCCTGGGATATCTGCATCACCTTTGCTTGCAGAGTTTACCAGTCCTGATGGTGTTCATGGCGGTGCTTTGACAACTGTTTCTGGCAAGTCAAATGTTACAGAGCAACCACTTGAGTGCTTGATTAAAGCGGTTAGTGATGCTCTCCTTTTGGTTTTACTCCACCCCACCCTTATTTGGGAGGTTTCTGGAAAAGAAAGAAACTTCTTGGTGAATGTGATGGTGATGCTGCAATTTTTTTTCCCAGGTGAAATCTCTGTCTCCCAAAGCACTTAGTGCATCTGTCGGTGACATTGGCTCCGTTGTCAGTATGATTGACAGAATTACTGGTTCTGCAGCTGGTAATGGATCTAAAGCTGCAGCTGGTGAGGATTTGGTAGCAATGACAGGATGTCATCTTCTTTCGTTTTTGTCTTTTTTATTTTTCACGTGTTTCTCACAAGATGGGAACTCGAGGGAATAAAAAGTGCTGGGAAGTAATTTTTGTTGGAACGTCTTGTGTAACATCTTCTTTCGATGATGACCTCTTGGATGGCTGCATGAAGCTTGTTCCGCTTTAAATTTCAAGGTTAATCTATTGCTATGAGCACTGGTGTTTCAATTTGAAACTTGAGTTGCAACTGAACTTAAATGAATAGTGTTGGATTTGGGGCCTTCTATTTGTTTTAACTTGTACAGGGTTGAAGTGGTAGTGATCTTAAAAGTACAAAAGCAGCAGACAAAAATCAATTAGCCACAATATATAGTGTATGGTTTCCTAGTTTCTCACTATAAAGTTGAATGTTTTGGTGATATAATCTCTACATCCAAAATCATATATGGACAGCTACTGCTGGCACTTGCAGTAGCCAATGAACACTGATACATATTGCAGAGTGAGGTGAGGGTAACTCGTTGCATTTTCATAAATTAAAGGGATTTCTCTTCTTTTCTTTGTCAACTACAGTGCATGCATAAAAGTTTTCTTACTCAGAGTAAATGCTATAAATGCTATTGTAATGTTTTCACAGAGACCCCTGTTTTGCAACTAATTCACTTATATATATGGACAAAGAGTAAGGCATCTTCTGAAGAAACAAAGAAATTTAATACCCTAAACTAAGCAGCAGGTAGAAGGCAAAAACGGAACACAAATTTTCAGGAAGGGACAAGCGAAGAAAACCAAAAAGAAAGCAGAGAAACATGCAGACTAAAATTCACTTTCCATTGGAACACTTTATATTTATAATGATCTGATTTCTACGCAACACTAGCATCGAAAGAAGAGGTAATGAGGTGTTTCACTAATTATATCAAATAATACAAATAAACACGCTAAACACATACAACATAATAATTAATAATATAATTAAAATGTTTAAAGTAAATAGATATTGCAAACTTAGTTTTTAATATGGTTAGGTAAGTTTACATCTACACCTCAAGTACTAGCTGTACTTGAGTATTGTACTCTTTTACTAATTTAATTGAAATATATAATGCCCTTGATAAATCCACAATGAGAAATTATATCATTTAAAGTTTTTTTTCTTGATGACAATACATCACTATGCTAGGAATTTATCCAAACTCACAAATGTTTATAATTATAATTTGTTTGCAACAAGATTCATTCTCTAGATTGTACAATTAAAAACTATAATCTCTATAACTCACTCGATAGCACTCAAGATGATTGAAAGTGTGTAAATATAATGACTGTGAGATGTTATACTTATATGTTAGAATATAAAGATTTAATTTAGCACAATTTAAAGAATGTTATGATTGATGATTTTTAATTGATTTTCTTTTGAAATAACTACTATGTTATATATGATTGGAATCTCTTTTTTATTTGTTATAAAAAAACAATATATATATATATATATATTTTAAAAAAACTAATTGTTTATAGTTGTTGAGATGTCTCTAACAACTAAAATAATCTATATGGAACTTAAACAAAAAAAATTCCAATTAAATGGAATTGCATTTAACATATATTATTTCAAATGCAACAAGTACATAGATAACATACAATAAGAAATTTAATATAGTCATTGAATTTAACAAAAGGTATATAGACTTTATTTTTTCTATTAAAATTAAACTATTGAAATTAAACTATTTTTTAAAATTAAACTATTTTTTAAATCATTTTAACAAACAACAAGGAATTTAACATAGTCATAATCAATTTGTTCTTGACAGATTATTTATTACATGTATCACAAATATACACAGAACAAATATATTAGAAAATAAATTATTTTAAGATTGTGAGAACACCTTAAATAGTTCATAAAATTATTGTTCCATTTTACTATAATAATCAAGTTTCCACGTAATATAAAACATACATATAAATTAAAAATCAAAATAAAAATAAAAATTAAATTAAGATAATAATCAACTATTTAGTTTTAAAATAATTTATCATTTGTTTTCTAATACTAATAGTGTGATTTTAATATTATTTTTTAATTTATTTAATAATTTAATTTTGATAGCACAACCAAAAGTTAATAATGAACCAAAATTTATATGATATTTTTTATAAAAAATTTGAAAACAAATATAAAAACAAAAATAATGTCAATTAGAATAATTTTTTCATTAATGAGACCCGCTACAGACCAAGAGGACAGCTTCAATGAAGTCAATGCAAGTGATTACTTGTCGGCTGACATCTCCTTGCGCGCTTAGCACCAGCCAAACCATCTCAATCTGAACATGCACTAGACAAAGTCTATGAAAAGATGCCAGGGAGCCTTAGCAGCCGAGAAGAAAGCGCGGGAACACCCACCGAGCGAGAAGAAATGTGAAAAAACAGGAGACGGAGCGCGATAAAGACTGAAGCCACAGGATTCACATACAGTGAAGCATTCTTAGTTTATATATATATATATATATATATATATATATATATTCTTTTAGTTTTAATATTTGATAGTATAATAAAAGATAAGTTAGAAAATATTTTTCAGTATTTGTTTATATCATGGAAAATAAACTAGAAAATAACTTATTAATATTTTATTTTTTTCAAGTTTATTAAAATAATGAGGATCAAATCTTACAAATTAAAAAGTTGAATGAGAATGAAATTGAAAAAAAAATATAATTTCATAAATTATCTCAAATAAAATAAATAATAATCAAAATAATAGAGATCAAATCTAAAAAATAAAAAAAATTAAAAGATGAAGAAATTAAAATAATAATAATTAACATTTCATAAATTATTTTAAATAAAATAAGTAACAATCAAAAGAATAAGAATCAAATTTGATAGGTAAAAAAATTCACTTAAAAAATACCAAGAGAAAAGTAAAAAACAATTATAAAAATGAGGACCAAAATTAATATAAAAATTAAATTATAAGGGATGAAATTGAAAAAAAATATTCAAAGCAAAATATATATAGCAATCAAAAGTTTGAGTACCAAATTTGATATAATTTACAAATAATATGACATTTCTAATTTTTTCACAACTTTCAAAAAGTGTTTTCCACCCAAAATTAAAAGGAAAACACTTTTCTAAAAGCCAAATCAAATTTTTCTTTAACTAGAAAATATTTTTCGTTAATCAACTTTTCTAATAGTAAACAAATATAAGAAAGTTTAGAAAATGATTTTTTTGAAACTAATTTCTAAAAAACAAATATAGCCTAAATTTTTCATAACTTCTGAAAAATATTTTTTTTTCTAAAAATAAAAGTAAAATATTTTCATGAAAACCAAGTTAAATTTTTTTAATTAAAAAAAATTGTATTGACTAAAAAATATTTTTAATTAATTAATTTTTTTAATGATAAAAAAAACATTTAGAATTTTTTAAGAAACAAAAATGAGCGAATCTGGAAAAGAATAAAGTCGTCTGTCAAGCTATGTTCACTTTGGTCCGACATTCCTCACCTCTCCCCACCTGAGCTCTCTCTCTTTCCTTCCTCCGCCGCCACCTCAACTAAGAAGGCTTCAAATCTCCGCCAGGTGCTTCCTTTTCTATCATGTTTTTTATTTTTAAAATTTACGTTTGCGTTTTCATTTATTTAATTGAAAAGCCTTGTTTTATGACTTTGTTTTGTTTTCTTCTTCTTTCTTTATTCTTTTGAGGATGTAGTGTTCTCCTCTTTCTATTTACACTATTTGCTCCCTACAGCATTTATTCTTTCAGAAAAGTTAATACATACATCAATAACAAGAACAGCAGGGGAGGGGGAGGGGGTGTGACAGTGAAAGAAATGATAGTGATGTTAATGGACCCATGAAAGGGATATCTTGCAGAAACGTTGGACCTTTAATCATGCTTTTTTTTTGTTCCTAAAATAACCGATCAAACGAATGTTGATTATTTCTTTTCTTTTCTTATTTTTTTTTCGATCACAATTCACAGTTAGTCCGAAAGATGAACATATGATGACATGATTCTGTCTGTGGACCCAGCATTCACTTATTAGAACAAGGACCTTAACGCTGGCTTCCTTTACACAGTTTTGTGGAGTGCGGCACTATATAAATCCTCTTGCAAGGGGCAAGTTGCCTCGTAAATTGCTCATCTACTTGTTCGAGATAAGCGATGGGAAAAAACTTCACGAAGAAACTCAACAATACTGTATAAGAGATTTCCCAAGAGGCCAAGTGTGGACATTTCGTTGTAGAGTCCCACCAGGAGGGGGTTCGAAACCAGCCCTTTCTGGGGATTGGTTTTCATTTGTTCGTTCAAAGGACCTCAAGGCCGGCGACGCAATAGAAATTTCCTTGGATTGAGAGAAGGATCAAGCTGGTGGATCACAATTCACAATCAAGGTCAAGAAAACAACTTCAACAACTCGGAACTAGTCCATTCCATTTGCATGCAGAATCTTGTGAGCCCTTGAAAGAATAAATTTTAAATCAATTGCACGTCTCTTGAACAATTAGTGTCAATTATAGTTGTGCGTTCGAGTCTTCATCTTCAAATTGATTGCCTGGAAAATAGATGTTCTTGGCAGTTAACAGGTCCAGATGGTATTCAGCATCAAAACAATGGACACCAAAATGGTTTAATTTCTTCTGATAGTAATGATTGTCCCCATAACTGGAACAGTATATTAGTTAGTTCTACACCATGATGAGTGGTCTTCGTTTTCATTTTAGTTGCTGCGGAAACACACGTTGACAGAGAAGATGCAAATAAACACGTGTTCTTCAAATTCAAACATGCCCTAATCTATCTATTGAAGATGTGATATACTGATATCTAGAGATGTAACTTAGTCTATCTATTGAAGTAAAGCATTTAAATGCGTATACAATGTTTTTGGAACATTAAATATCTATTTGATCAGAATCTGTGAACCTAATACCACAATGAACACAATGCAAGTTTGTCATTGTAAACATTGCATCGATGATGTGTGCATAACTGCTGGCAAATTACCTCACGCAGGCCTCCATGAGGTGCTTTTAAATAGAATTCAGATGGGTCCTCTGTATTGAAGCATTATGATCCACTATACTTTGTATTATTCTTGTGTGTTTATTATATTGAAATCTATTATATAAAATTCATTATAGTTATATATATATATATATATACACAACAAAAATAACAAACATCAACTGTTAAAGATTCACAACACAACAATTTATCTTATCCTTCTTAAAGCCATTTTCTCCCTTATTCTACTACTCTGATGGGGACAATAGGTGATGCAGGCATAAACTAGAAAGGCAGCAAACAAACACAAAGAATCTTTGAGCAGCTTGGAGTTCCTGGATTTGAGCGGCAACAATATTAACAAATTGGTAACCTCAAGAGATAAGGAGCACATTCACATCATGATTGATGAGAATTTCTTCAGCGAAGTAATTGGTATGGCAACTTCACTTTCAGAGATTATTCTGCATGTTCTACTGTTTTTATTCATGAATATATATTTTCATGGCAACAATTGCTATGAAACAATGCACCATCTCTTCAACTAAAGAGCTTTCCTTTATATTTGCAGCTGTAATTTGGGATAGCAATGTCTCTGGCATGAAGTTTGGATGGCTTGATCTCTTTGCATCAAGAAGGTCAAGTTACCTAAATGTATTATTCACAAGGTGACTACAAGTAGACACATTGGATGGTGCTGGGCCCATCAAAGCTTGATCTGTTTTTTGTTTGTTGTTCAATTGAGGATTTGTAGATTGTTCCGTTCGATCCTCTGTCCTTGGATCATGTATGGGTGTTTTGACATGTACTAAAAAAATAAAGTACTTTCCATTATTAGTGCTTTATTTTTCAATCCAAACCTTGGTTTTTTACCTGGATAAATTTGAATCTGATATAAGTACCAAAATCTAGTGTTTCAGGTACTGTGTCATCTTGCCTGTTCTTTTGGAGCTTTCTCAGTTGCCATTACTTTTTTTTATCTTGTAATGAAGTCTTGGAAACATTTTTCATGCTTAACTTTATATATTTCCATTTTCAGATTGCTATAGTTAAAGTTTTGTTTGAAATTCGTTTATAGAGTGGAAAGAGCTATTGGAAGTATGGATGCAAATGAAGATGGTTTGTTAGATCTTTGACTCTTCATTTTGAATCAATCTAGATTACAATGCTTCCTGTTGCCATTATAATTTGCCAGGGAAAGAAAGAATATGCTCTTTCATTATGAGTCTACTTCTACAGAAATATGATGATATTCTATGACACTGACTCAGGGTTGAAGAAGAAAGCTATGCAGACATGCACTATCTAGAGAGGTTATGCTCAATCATTGTCGCAATTATTGCATGGAGCCTGTAGATCATTTTAGGCCTACAGAATCCCACATGGTGCGGCGCTACACTGCCGTCAACATGCTACCTCACGATCCCCCATCATAGTACCTTCACTACCACGGCCACTGTTACTGGCCTGTCACCTTCTAGATTCGCCACCGTAACCATTTCTTACATACTGTTATTTATATATATATATCATGACAAATTTCGTTTGCTGTTCCTTATGATCCACAATCCATGTTTGTTATTATTATTACAATTATTATTAAGAATTGAAGCTGCAAAGTGGGGGAAAGAGAAAGAAAGACTTACCTGGAGCTGCTACTTAAAGACCAAGACGATGGTGATGGAGGGCTGGCTAACCAATGTTACTTTCTTCCCCTCTACTTCTGTTTTTCGTTCACTTCACCTCTGTTCTTGCTTTTCTCTGCTTGTTTTCTCTCTCTCTCTCTTTTTATATATATATATATCTCTTGTTCCCTCTGTCTCTCCCTGTTATTGTTCCTCTTTGTCTCTCTCTGTGTTATCTGTGTTCCTTCATTTTTTGTCTGTGTTTTTTTGTATTATTTGTTTGAGGTTCTCCCCTTCTTTGTGGCTTTTCTCTGTTCGTCCTGGTTTCTCTGGGTTTGTATTTGGTTGGTTGGATCAACAACCTACGGTAAGGGGAAGTTGAAGTTCCCTTTCGCTGGAGTAAGGTCACAAGTCTCTCTGTCTTCTCTCTGTCTCTGTTTTTCTTCCCGCCTGCCTCGTCGTCTCTGTGTGTTGTGGTCTTATAGGGCAAGAGAATGCCCCTTCATCTCTCCCAGGATAGTGTGGAGATTAGCACGGTTCAGTCGTGCATGATAAAAGAAGGATACCCATTACTGGACTGTTAGTGTCACATCGTGGGGGATACGTGACAATGATCTGCTGCCGTTTCCTTTGAATCGGTGGGATGAAGGAGATGAATAGCTTGTTTTGAGACGGCGCTGTTTTCACCTGAAATGGCTATTTTAATTTTGCCTCTGCATTAGCTTTCGGTGTCATTTACAAAACCGTTCTTGATTTTCAATTTCATTAATTTAGTTTTTAATTGCTATTCAACTTTTAATTCTTTTAAAATTATTTTTTAAAAAATCAATTGCAATCTATTCACTTTGATTTTTGGATTTTAATTTCTTACAATATTGATTTAAATCAGCCCCAAATTTTAGTATTTTTTCAAGTAAGCTCTCACTTTTATTAATTAACTAATTCAAAATTTATTTAAGTCCTCAAACTTATTAATTTTTCTAATATCTGAACAAATTAACTTTTAAATTTATAATCACATCTTTATTGGTCCTTAAATTCCCAATTTGTGTTTGTGTTGATCCAATTCTCAAATTAATATTATTATTATTTTTTATTTAATTTTTTTTAAAAAAATAAAGATTAGGTTATAACACATTATATATCGTTGGTTTAAAGGAACCGATTGATTTACACATATCGGATTACAAATCGAGAGGAATCATGGTTATTTTATAAAACTGCCAAAGACTTTCAAGACCAAAGTTATTCCATAGATGTTGTATTTATGCGTGTTTGAAATCTGAATCACAGTGTTTATTCTTACTGGGATATATAGGCTTTCTACCTGTTCCGGAAATTCTGTGAGCAATCTTCCTTTACCAATATATATATATATATATATATATATATAAAGGGCTGTCCAAATACTCGTTCTCGATCGGGACTCTACTTCAGTGAAAGCCTATAAAACTGGATGAGTAATTGGACTGCAGTATGCCTAACCTGGAGTATAGTACTGAGCAGATTTGTCCATGAATCTTTGAGTTCTAGACTTGCTGCTTTGAGCTTCTTCCACAAGCTTTGCTATTTTAGTTACCACACAGTCTTCAGCTAAAGCAGTAGTTCTCACACTGACATTACCTGAAACTGATAAACACCCCATTGACTCTCAAGTTAATAGTTCCAACCCACACTACGGAATCCACTTGTTTGGCAACCGGAAATGACTCTCAAGTTAAACCCTAGATATTTGTCACACAATAAATAGGTCATCAAATCACAAATCTCGAGCAAATCACCCGCACACAAACCTTTCATTAAGAATGCTATACATTCTTCACACAACAGGTAGTCCCCATCCCCAGTAACACCATTTTTTAAAACAAAGAGAAAACCATTATTCTCAAAATAATTGAGTTTTGAAATATCTACAAGAATAACCACCTCATGATTTGTTAATATCAAAAACTTATTAGTGGATTTTTCTCGAAAGGCTTTTATATATATATATATAAAAACTTATTTTCTAAAGTTCCTTACAAGACGTTATGTATATGATAATGATAATTGTTATAAGTCAATTTTGATCCTGTTTTTTAAAATATTTTTTAAAATTTAGATATAGCAAAAAAAAACAATAAAAAACTATAAAATTATATTTTTGATACATTCATCATTTTCAATGTTTTTTCAAAAGAATTTAAAATTTAAAATTTTGTTTTAATGCTGTCAACTATTAACATGTTTATTTTAATATTTTTGATTAATTTTTTTCATCGGTTGACGTTGCTATTTTTTTAAAAAAATCAAAATATAAAACTAAATAGGAAAAGAATGAAAAAAAAAGGATCAAATTCATAAAAAAAGAAAATAAAGAACTAAAGTGAATTTAAATTTATTGAGAACCAAGCAATTAAAAAAACTAAAAAAATTACCTATAAATATTAAAAAATTCTGGCAAAGAGAGGAGGCCATAAAAAATTAACCTAAAAATAGGGGAGCCACTAAAAATTACTAACCCAGCCGCCACTCACACAAAAGCACCTGACCCTTCGTCTCCTCCCATTCCAAGCTATCTTCATTGCCTTCATAAACCTATTTTTCATCAACAAAAATCATCCCTCAGTCCATTATTGTCAAAAACATAAAACACAGTATAAAAATATATCTCTCTCACAGTCTTCTTCCCTATCACTGTCGACACCATGCCAGGAGCAAGCCAAGCTTTTCCATTTCTTCCTCCTGGTCAACAGCAATACCAGTGGCAGCCAACACTCCCACAGAGGTAGTTCCTTTTATACCCAAATACACCAGCCACAGCAGCTCCACCATAAACGATTTCCCCTCATTTTTTCATTGTAAACGACCAAAAGCCACATAAAAACTTCATCTTCCCTAAATTTTCTTCTTTCCCACCGCGACTGCCACTGCCTTAGCGGTGGAAAAGAAACAGCAGTGCCACGTTGTCCTGCCACTTTCAGCCTCATTCCCAAGGCTAGATATAAATGATATTGCATCCTGAAATTTAAATTCATTACGGTAGGAGTATTTTTATATTTAAATAAAGATTAAATATTACTTAAAAAACTTTGTTGATGCATAAACCCACGCTAGTAAGTGAATGATTTATATGCCTTTCAAGCGTTATGTGCAAGGTTATCTAGTTATTAAACACTACCTTTCACGGAAACATTTTAATTATCTTAGCAGTATTTGAATTGTCTTATTATTTTTCCTAGGTGCAAGATTGCCTAGTTAATAAACACTCTGGCTTGGTGTTGGGAGCACTTTTTCCCCCCTCATTTATCCTTTTTTATTTTAAATTCTATCTTATAAAATTTCAAAGCAACTCTTTAATTTAATTTTTTTATATTTTATCTTTATTTTTTAATTTAATTTATTTGAAATAATTCATAAATTTAGAATTCTTTTTTATTTTTATTCTCTTTTAATTTTAGTCTTTATTCTTTTGACTTTGATTTATTTTATTTGAGATGATTTCTTAAATTATTTTTTTTATATAATTTTATCCTTTTTAGGTTTTCTTTCCTAGCAAATTTAATCTTCATTCTTTTAATTATTGTTTTTTTTCACTTGATAATTTTTTAAATTGATTTTTTCTCTAATTTTATCCTTCAACATTAAATTAGTTGGGAATTAAGTTCTCATTCTTTTGATTTCTATTTGTTTTATTTTAGATAATATTTTAAATTGATTTTTTTATATAATTTCATTCTCATTTCATTTTCCTATTAAATTTGATCATCATTCTTTTTATTGTTACTTTTTCACTTTGATAGTTTTTTTTTTTTTAAATTTATCATTAAACATTAAATTGATTGGGAGTTAAACTTATTGATTGAACCCATGTTTATGATTTCACGCTTACGAGTTTTAAAGATTAACTTAAGGTTTGCCTATGTTTGCTTGTTTTTTTTATAAAAAGAACTTGTATTTTTTTTTAATTTCATCCTTCAATATTTATTCAATTGGATATCGAGCTCCGTTATTTTTATTTATTTTCTTTCTATATAATTTTTTGCTAATTTTAAAAATAGTATGGGTTATCTTAATTCTTTTTATTTATCTTTCTATATTGAATTTATTTTGATAAATTTTTTAAATTATTTTTTTTTCTATTTCATTTTTCAATATTATACTTGTTGGTAACTAATTTTCTTTTTTAGTTACACCCTTCAAGAATTAAGATTTTTTATATTGGGCTTCATTATTTTCTTCTATCCTTTATATTTCCTTATCCTGGTCTCATCATATAGACCATGAGTTTGACAAGTTAGTCTAAGTTGGTTTGAATTTTTTTTATAAAATTTTTTAATTTAATATTTATTACATTTTATCTTTTAGCTTTAAATTGTTTTAGAGTTAAGCTTAATGATCTTTTCTAAATTGCTGATTTTTTTTGTCCTTTTGTTTTTCAATTTCATCCCTCTATGTTTGATTTATTTAGAATTGGACTTTAGATTTTTTTTTTAAAAAAAAATTATTAGCTTATCTTGGTCTCATGATATGATTTGTATATTTCACATGCTAATTCAAGTTGACTAGAGTAAGTTTTTTTTTCTTTTTTTTTTTAAATTTAATTGGTTGGAATCATAGCTTATTGTCTTTTTTTTTTTTTGTTTCGGTGACCTTTTTTTTCAGGTTCCTATTATTTATATTTTAAAAATTGTACCATTAACTATGGTTATTTGTTCTTTTATTATATATCTAACTAGATTACACATGTTTTTTTTTCTCAATTAGATCTAAATCTATATTCCGAGTTATTTTTTTTTAACTTCATTAAAACATACTTGCATCACTAAGGAGTTTTTTGAACAAATAAAAAAGAACCGGACTTGCGTAGTAGCATGAAACCATAAAATTATTACTTATACATGTGTATGTTTTATGGTAGTTTTTGTAGTTAAAGTTTAAAAAAGTTAGTTTTTAAAAATTATTTTTTTTTATTGTGGTATAATTGATTTAAATAAGTGTTTGATTAAAACAAGTGTTTGGTTAAAACTATGATTAAAAATATTTTTAAATAAATAGTAAGTCATAATTGTTTCTTGGAATTGTTTTCAGCCACGTGGATTAATAATTATTAAGGATAATGAATTATAATTTACTTTAGCATGTTAACTTTCCTTCAATGTTGATTTAATACAATGAAAGAATTATATTGTTACATGTTATAAAAGTTAACTCTTAAACACATAAAGATGAATTAAAAACGATTACGTCAAAAGCACATGAGTTTATATATATAATTAAAGTTAAATTAAAAAAATTATATCATGTATTAAATTTATCCAACAAAAACTACAAGTGCTTTGATTTTTTAAATGCGTAACATTATCAGATAAAATATTATCAAAAATAAAATTAAAATTGCAATTAAATTCTGTAAATATTACATCATCAAATGATTTTTTTAATTTTTTAAATAAAATATAATTAAAAATTAAAATTAAAATTAAAATTTAATTTTTTAAAATAAATTAGATTGAATTCAATACATTTAATTTTAAATCAGACTCTCTACCGAAATAATAAAGAGTGACTTACTATTCAGGGAAGAGTGACTGTAACACAGGATGCTGGGAAGCAATTCTCAGTTCATGTCATGTCGTTTCTGCTGGGGGTGTTTTTGGTTTTTCCTTTTTTTAGTGATGACTTATCAGTTCTTGAGAGCCTTCATCGCAAGGACTTTTCTTGAGGCTGGGTCTTGAATTTCCAATTAGCTCTTTATTTCTTATTTTCTTTTGCTTTCAAGTCTCGGCATCACTCTTTGGCCATTTGTTGCTACGTCATCAGTGCACGAAGTCTTTTTTTTTTTCTTCTTCCATTGGTTCTTCTCTTATCCTTGGGTTAATTTCCCATGCTTTCACATATTTTTATGGGTTGGAGTAGACAGATTCATTTGCATTTTGTCGTGGTTTTCTTTCATGCCTCTTTCTTTGGTTTTCTTTTTTTTGCTTTCTTTTCTGTTCATATGGTTTTCTACCATTGGTGCTCATTTTTGTAGAGCTCCTCTTCCTTTAGTTTGATTTACATGCTTTTGTTTTTTATTTTTTTCTGTTGATTTCATTGAGTTTATCTTCCTGATTTTTTAGTTTCTTTTCTTTTAATGTCGGTTTGTGTTGGTTATCATCACTATCTCTGCACGATCTTTTTTCAGTTGGTTTGCTGGAGCTTTTCATTCCTTAGTGGATGTTCTTCTTTCCCAGGTTCTTTCTCTTTTCATTGCCTTTTGGTTTTCGTCGTATTCATTATGTCATTCTGCTAGAGGTTTTGAGTTTTAGTTGAATGTTCATTACAAAAAAAAAAGAGACGTGTGGATTAGAACAGTTCTTCATTATGTTTTTAATGCATAAACCCACTTGGCCTCACCTTAGGTTTCTTCCCAACATTGGGAGAGGTTATTCTGTTGAAGTTGAGCTAATGTGGTGGCTATTTCTCTCTATGATTGGGACAACAACATTATGTATTTAATACATAAACCCACTTGGAGGTTATTCTGTTGAGTTGAAGTAATGAACAAACACAACACCAGAAGTTTATTGGAAATCCAAAGGATGAGAGAAATTGTTGTAGATCAGAGTCCTTATGTGGTCGAAGCAATTAGCATGTGGCCATTTTGTGTTCCAATTTCTGGTGTTGTGTTTGTCCATTACTTTAATGCTTTTTCTATTTTGATTCAAAAAACAAGAAAAATATTAAAATTTGGGTCCGCGTGAATTTTCACCTCGGATTTGATATTATTGATTCTTCTTTCTCTCTTGGTTGTTGAATTTTGCAGAGGTGTCAGCACTTCAGGTCATTCTGCAGTCTACTAGCTTGGATCTCGGGTGGAAGGATAACTCACCGATAATATGGGAACCTATTGATTTTTTTAGAGGGCTTTCAGACATTAATTTGAGGTTAATTAGTCTTACTTCGGGTGACTTATTGGATCTTAAAACATTGTAAACTTAACTCTGACTTTTCCTGTTGTTTTCATTTGATTTCAGTTTTTTTTTTTTCTCATTCCATTGCAATTTCCTTTAGGGATTTTTGCACAGCACATCACTTGCTGGAGAGATACAGAACTTGGAAAGCCTTCAACATCTCGAGAAATCGTATGCACGCATCACTTGCTAGCATCAATTTTCAACTGAAAACAAAATCCTGAGTAGCTTATGTTGTTCTTAGTAATGATATGGAAGAAAAAGAGGTCTAACTTCCATAATTTTGGTTAATATGCTGCCTATTAGATGGTAGACTAACCAATCCTGCTGGTGAACCTGTTATTAAGAGTGTTAGGACTAAAGAAGAAGGGAGAGACAATGGGGAGGCTCTTCTTTCTCCTTTATAAATTTTAGCTACTGTTTCCAATGAAAAAGCCATAGGTAGTATCCAGCTTTCTTATGCAAAAAAATCTGTTGATTCTTTAGCGTTCATGAGATGTCATGTGATATGTGATGGCGACAAATTCTGCTAGTCCTAGTGGAGTTGTAGGCTTTGTATATTTATATTTCATATATTCTTGAGAAATTCCTTGCTCTTATAAGCTCTAGATATTACTTTGTTAAATAAGTGAATCATATGTCAACATTTATCTCTGTAGGAGTGTAATTTGCAATTCAATTGACTTTAAACCTACCCTATTTTTTTCAATGTTGCAATAGTTACAATAACTATATTCTTTTTCACTTATAATTTGTGTCCAAGGCATGAAACTCAAATGCCATTTATGTCAAAACTAGCATAAGCTGGTGAGGTACTGATTCACCTGTAAAAGACTGGTTACAAGAAACAAAATGGTTACTGGGGCTCCTAGATCTCAAATTTCTTAGAGAAATTTCATCCTGCAAGCATCTTAGAAATTAACCCTCTACAAAGTATGATAGGGATGCAGATATTCTCCATTCATTGTGTAGATGTAAAATTCAATTTTTTATATAAATTATAATTAGGTTTATGTTTTCGATGTTAGGTTTCCTGTTTGTTGTTTAATGATCTCTCATGGTTTAGATATTGCTGAGGAAAAAATGACTACAATAATGATTGATATCTGCAACCTTTCCCTATTTATTGAATCCCAGTTTTAAAGAGTTTGACCAACAACCTGTTAGAATACTGGTATACAAACCCGACAAGACAAAATATAAGGAATAAGATAAAATGAGAAATGAAATACATAAGAATTTACATGATTCACCCAATTAGGGCTACGTCCACAAGCAAGTATAGAAGGATTTTACTAAATAATATGGGAATTACAACCTCTCTCATATAATAGGAGAACAACTAAGAATCTCTCTATTATTAAGAGAAAACACCTCACAATTTTATTAGATTACTCTCTCTTCACTCTCTTGTTCTTCTCTTTATTTTGGTGTGCAAAATAAGCTTGGAGGCATTGCCTATTTATAGGAAGAGTGAGGGGATAAAGACCATAAATCATGGCACCAATTATGCCACAAATTATACTAATAACTCATCTCCACTTATACTCCATCAATTATATCAACAACTCATCTCTAATTATACCAACAACTCCACTTTTTTTTCTTCCACTAATTAATTAAGTGATGACTTTTTATTCTTCCACTTGAATACTTTGATGATTTAATCAAGTCATCATAATTAATCATCTATGATTTTTCTATTCTTTTTATACTTGTCATCTTCATGCTGTTTATGTTTCTGCTAGGGCATAAGAGGATCTGCACCATATATACTCATCAATGTTGACCTGTTTCGTCAAAGCATCTGCTGGGTTTTTCTTTGTGTGAACCTTCTGAAAATCCACACTTCCATTTTCCACCACTTCGCGAACAAAGTGATACTTAACATTTATGTGTTTTGTTCTTGAATGAAACATTGGATTCCTTACAATATGCAAGACACTTTGACTATCACAATACAAAAGAATATTCTCTTGTTTGTGCTCGAACTCCTCCATAAGTTTCTTCATCCATATTGCTTATTTACAAGCTTGTGTAGCTGCCATATACTCGGCTTCTATTATGGATAACGCTACAACAATCTAAGAAAATCAATATACTATCACAATACTAAAATATTGATGTCTTCTTCTAAGTGCAAGAGTGTCGAATTAATAAATAACCCAGCAAGACCGGGGTCAAACCATAAAGAGGTTAATTATACAAATTATAGACAACAATTATAAACAACAACAATAGTAACAATAACAACAACAATAATAATAATAGCAATAATACTACTACTACTAATAGTAATAGTAGTAGTAATAACAATAACAATAACAATAACAACAACAATAATAATAATAGCAATAATACTACTACTACTAATAGTAATAGTAGTAGTAATAACAATAACAATAACAATAACAACAACAATAATAATAATAGCAATAATACTACTACTACTAATAGTAATAGTAGTAGTAATAACAATAACAATAACAATAACAACAACAATAATAATAATAAAGAAAAAGAAGGAGAAGAAGAAGAAGATGATGAGAACTTTAAAATAAAATATTAATATAATGATTGAACAATGATAATAACAAATGTCAAGGTTAGAAGTTCCACTAATGTTATGTCAAACAAGTATAGTATAAACTCTTATTATTCAATTAGAAACCACATATAAAGGAGGTTCTAATCAGATTATAAATTGTTAACATGATTACATTAATCATCTTATTCGATTAATGCTAATACTTATAAATCTTGTTAAGCATTCATGATTATAACTTATATTAACAACAAATCAAGTTCCTTTAATAGCTCAAGTGTTGGTTATACCATACAATATGAACTATGAAAGTGTTAAGCATTTGTTGTACCAAGTTTTATACAACATAAATCAAAATTAGTCATTTAACAAGCAAAGTATTGAAGATTGAACAAGATAACAAACACAAAACATGTTAGTATCAAACATTAAAGTCCATATTAAGTTTACATTATACTTATTCTTACACCATTAATGTAACCTTTTCACCTTGACATAATAAACTTAACTAAACATAATAAAGGAAAGAAAAATAAATAAATAAAATAAGAACATAAATAAGATAAGAGTTAACTAAGTAAAGGAAAAGAAATGAAAGGCATAAACTTGATATTAATAAAAGCAAAGCATAAACATTACAAAAAATATAAAGAGAGAAAGCAAAAACATGATCTTGATCTAGAGACCAAGATGCCTAAATGCATGGCAAATGCCTCCTTTTATAGGCTAAAATTGAGAACTATTGATTTGATGACTAATTGATAAGTGGGTGGCCAACTCTTGACTTGGTGACAATCCTTATCTTCTCTTGTCTGCCCAAAACGTCATTGATAACATCAAAATTGGAGCCACTTGAAAATATAAAAGTTGTAGGAAATGGTCTCGGCTTTCTTGTGTAAACAATTCAGCTCATTTGAACATCTAGAACTCCAGATATGGGCTAAATATTGAACAGTGCTCGGGCTGGAAGATAGATTCGGACTTCTTTGTTGTTGCTCTAATTTAGACTTGAAAATGGTCTTTTTAGATCTTGGACTTCATATGAAAGTTGTAGGCCTATGTCTTACATTTCCATCCATATAAAGTGGACCTAAATCTAAGATCTACAGCTCCAAATATGATCCAATTACCGAACAGTGTTCCGGTATGGACTACACCGACATCTCTTTTCTAAATTTGGTCATCTCTTTGTCCTTTCAATTTCAGTTCTTAAATTCATCAATCAATCCTGTCATTTATGTGATGGGCCTGTATTTAAAATGAATATTTACCATAAATTAAAAGTATCTTATATTATTAGATATATTATTATAAAACATGCTTTAGTTAAGGAGTTATTGATACTTCAAGTACAAAATGATGATATAAAACCTTGATAAAAATGCACTTTTAAGTACTAATCAGTTAGTAATAACATTTTCATCTATCTCATTTCATTTTGCATTATCAATGATCTCCTCAGGCCGATCCCCAATTGTTGTTAAGCAATTGTCTTTCCTTAAGATTGCCTTGATTCTCATTTTTCATAGTGAGAAATTACTGCCATTTTATTCACTGTGATCTATTCAACTATCACCGTTTCACATATTTGTAATGTGTACATAAATAATATCGTGTGAATAATACTTCACTAAATAAGTTCTAGGAAAGATTAGAGGGGTTACTAATGGTCCCGCTTAAAACCCAATCTCCTTAGACAGAACTTCCTAGACTGTATTTGATCACCAAACTGACTTTCTATATACACCAACAGTAATGTATATGAACAATACCATATAGATGAATGGTGCTTATAAGTGAATAGTGTCGTAAACATGAATAATAAAAGTATACACAAATAACTTTTATGTATTAAAAACACCAACCATGAAGGTTCTGATACCACAGTTAGGATACTGGCATGCAAACCCGATAAGATAAAAGGTAAGGAATATGATAAAATGAGAAATGAAACATACAAGATTTTATGTGGCTCACCCAATTAGGGCTACGTTCATAGGCAAGTATAGAAAGATTTTACTAGGTAATATGAGAATTATAACCTCTCTCATATAATAGGAGAACAACCAAGAATCTTTTTATTGTTAGGAGCAAAGACCTCATTTACAAACGTTGGGCCAATAGCTCCCAAGTTAGTTAACTTTAAGGTATTAGGTGTTAAAACACCCATTCGGGCTTAATTGTTTAGGTTAGTGAGGCTACAAAACCAAACTTATCTATATTTTTATTATCATCATTTTTTTTTGTTTTTTTTTTAAATTATATACTATCACTTTCCCTTAGTTGTTACCTTTAACAAAAGAACATAAATAATATAATAATCCAATATGCAACCCACAATCATATGTTAAAGTGTATGTGTGAAAATCAAGGTTTAAGAATACATATAAAATTAATATATGAACATAATTAATTGATAATAATACGAGAGTTTATAAACCTGAATATTTCAAGAAGTATTATAATAGACCTTGTTAAGAATGGTTAAATCAGTATATGAGCAGAATTAAGTGAAAATAATACGAGAGTTTGTAAACCTGAATATTTCAGGAAGTATTATAATAGACCTTGTTAAGAATGGTTACTAAGATGCGTCTTAAGAGTCACTTTAATAAAAAAGCTCCTTTATTCTACCATCATAGTAACAACGATTATGCGCATGCTTTATGAAATAAAAAATATTTTTTTATCAATAACTACTCTGTCCCCTTAACCAAAACGGGACAGTGTCCTCAATGTTCTAAAGTAGAAAGATAGAGTATAGAAGATATCACCTGAAATAATAAATATTGACAAACCTAAAATACACTTAAACAAAAATAAGAAATAACAAAACATAATAATAAAACAAAAAGACACAAAAATTCACAAATGAAGACTCAAATCCAATCTAAGCTTTTTACGGCTTTCCTTAGATGACCAATTTATATGACTCATGGAGATATCAATTACAGGAATGAAAGATTGTAGTTGGTCAATCAATTGTTCAACAGTAGTAGTAGAGATTATGATCTGTCGTGTATAAGATGTTAAAAATTCCTGTCCCACAGCATAATAAAAAAAAAAAGATAACAACTTATCATAATAACAAACCTATGGGTTTATGGTGAATGTGCAGTTGGGCCCAAGAGAAAATATGAAAGATCTCTTCTAATGTGCCTAGACCACCTAGTAAGGTAATAAAGGCATCAGCATGGTTAAACATTGCATTCATTCGAGCCAACATTGTGGAGACCTGAAGTTCCTCTCCAATTATTTTTCCAATGATATCCCCTTGTGCCAAAGCTTGAGGGATGACCCCCAAAACTTGACTACCTCCTAAAAATACAGCTATTGACACACCTCCATTAACCCTAGACTATCTCCCCCAAACACTAAAAAAATCTTTCTCTCATCTAGCACCTAACCAAGATGATTTGTTGATTCTAAAAACTCCTTTTCTTTTCTAGGACTAAATCCACCAAAAATACAAATACTTTTTATTTGATGACTTCAGAAACTTGTCATTTCTACACACTTCTATTTTGGTTGAATGTATAGGTTGAGTAGAAATGAAGGGAAGCAAGAGAGGATTTTATAGATGATAAATTAAAAGGGCAATCATACCACCTAT
>NW_011499983.1:533741-541520 GCF_000495115.2 Populus euphratica | reverse complement strand
CACTCTCTCACTCTTTCTTTTTATTTATTTATTTATTTTTGAAAAAGCATGTGTATGTACATGTAGTTGTGATTGTGGCTCACATCTTCCCTTGGTTTTACGTCCAAGAATGACTTAAATGCCCTTTATGGGTCGAGGATAAACTTCCCATCCAATTTTCTTACAAACTGGCAAACATGGTCTTTTTTAGTCAGATTCCCAAGACTAAGTCGATCATGTTCTTTATGAAATAGTGGTCATAAATCATGAATTGCATGATGCACATCTCCACTAGGATGCGTCTCAAGAGTCAATAGAAGATTATCTAAAGACTCCTTACTCAGGTCATCCTTAATGAATTGCATTTTATCTTCATGATTTATAGATACCATTCCTAAAGAACGATATTGTGCATTACAAGTCCATCTAGCACATCGATGATAGACTTTCAGTCGTTTTACATGACGTTTCTTTGCAAAAGTGCTTTTACTTATTCTAGACATGTGTGAAATGAAAAAATTAGAGGACTTACCTGATAATCGGACCTTTACTTCAATCAACCAGCGAATATCTTCAGGAATTGCATGATTCAGTAACAACTTCAAATGAGATTACAAAAATTTATCATGCTAGAATAATTTTTCAAGATTAGTGTCCATTTTCAAATGAGAATTGGAGGAGAGATTCAAATAATTGCACAAATATATACACAAATATCAGTTATTGTGGGAAACTAAAAGAACCGACTTAAGTCATGGAGTACCGTTGTCCGCCATTTGACCGGGGTGAAAGAAACTAACAAAAATTACTCAGAAAAAAACACAAAAATAATATGAGAAAAACAAAATAATCAACCTTTATCTACAAGATCATTTAAACTAGTGGATTCATTTTCACTATGAAAATTATCAAAGTAAGCTTTTAAACGATGTTTATTTTCCTTAAAAACATTGTCATTCATTGAATTCTCAATATCACAAGCCCCATAAGGATTGCTCTATCTTGATCTTAGCTCTTTAAGGAGTGAATAAAGTTGAGAATTATAAAACAAAACTTTTTGACCAGTATCAACTTTTTGACAATTTTCACAAGTTTTGCAGAATGCATGCGTGTCCTTGAACATGGTGGGCCAATAAAATACATTTTGATATATTTTTACAGCTGTTTTTTTATGAAAAATAACTTACACATGCTTCAGAATGATAAAATTTAATGACACTACTTACCTCATTGTCGGGAATGCATCTTTGAAATATTTGATCAAGATAATATTTGAATAAGTTAGGGTCATCCTAATAAAAGTTCTTCACTTCATTTAAAAACTTTTCTTTGTCTTAGGTACTCTAATCAGCTAGCAAATCTCCTAAAGTAAGAAAATTAATATTTTTATCATACCAAGGTATTGGACTAAGAGAAAGTAAGAATTCGTTAGGAAAATAATCATCGATTGGTGTGATGTCAGATCTTGAATTTGTTGTCACTTTTGATAAAAGATCTACATCAACATTTTCGGTGCATTTTTCATCTGTGATTTCTTCCTCAGAATAAATCATTTGCAAATCTTTAGATTCATCCAACTCATTTTTACTTAAAGTAGATTCAAGTTGATCATAAACTAATTCGTCAATATGATTTTTTTAGTCAAAAAACTCAAATCTAATTTTTTTGAACACCTCTTCAGTGATCAAAATCTAAGTAGATGACTTATTATTATTGTCAACTATTTTTTTCAAAAAAAAATAAAACAAAGTCAAATGTGTGGGCCTAGTTTTACAAGCCCAAGCATTTCTGCCCTTCTTTTGTTAGGTTAGGCGCATAGCCTTGACCCTGACCTAACCCTTTTTTATTGTTTTTTTTATTATATATTTTTGGATTTGAATTTAAATTCATTATAAAAAAAAACTTCTTATTGTATTTCAATTATTATTCATTTTTGCAATGATTCTCAAAAAATATTATATGTTTTTATAGGAATTTTAACAATTTTTTTTAATTATTATATATGTAATATGAAAAGGAAAGCTCAAGATTTCAATTAAAATAAAATTTATGTTTTCCAATTTTGGTAATAGATTTTATACATAGTTTAATCTAATTTATTCATTTTTTCTTCAATCACATACAAAATACTAAGCTATTATTTAAATATTTTTTTAATTTACTTTTAAGATCATGATGAATTTTTGTTTATAAAATGGTGCTTGCAATTAAAAAAAATGTTTTTGTTAAAACAACTGAGAAATGCTTCTTATTTTCTTTTCTTTTTTTGTTAAAAACATTCATTTTAAGAAAATAAAGTTTAGATTGGAGAAATACATTTTCTCTACTTATTTCAAATGACTAAAAGTTTTGAAAAAACTTTTCTTTTTATTTTTCTACCTTTTATTAAGCAAATACTCTAGATATAAAAATTATGATGTTGTTTTTAAAAAGATTATACTTTTTTTTATGATCATATTATCGATCGCTTTTATGGATAATTATGTATCAACCTCTGATGTTGTTTTTAAGAAGATTATGAATTTTTATGATGATATTATAGATTCTGATAATATGTAGAGCACTTATGATAATTTAGTTATTAATATTGAATGGTAATATAATATTTTTTTTCTTGTTTTTTCATTAAAATTTTTGCTGTAAAAAAATACATGAATTAGAAAAAACTAATTTAGAAGAGAAAAATATATTTTTATTTGTTGTCTTCCTTGTAAATGTCTATTCTTATAATTATTTAATTAAATAAAAAAACAGGTTCTAGAGAGCAAGGTTATTAAACTCATCTTGGGTCATGACCTAGGACATTGGTTGGGTAGGTATAAATATTTTGACCAGTTTGATCAAAATTATCATCGTTTCAATATTTATGAAGAAAGAAAATTAAATCAACATGATTTTAAAATATTTTTTCTTAAAAAAAGTCAAGTCAGGTTTTTACCAGGTCGACTAATTTGTGAATGCAACTGTCAAGTTGATTAGACTGCAATTGGTCAAATCCTATAATGTTTACTTTGAAACTTGACCTAAAATAACAATGTAACTAATAGGTCATTGATTAGTACTTAAAAATGCATTCTCATTAAGGATTTATGTCATCATATTGCACCTAAAGTATCATTAAATTCCCTAACAAAAGCATGTTTTATATTAGCAAGTCTAAAAATATAATATACCTTTAATTCATGGTAAATGTTCATCCTAAATGCAGGTCTATCACATAAATAAAAGGATTGATTGATGAGTTTAAGGATTGAAATTGAAAGGATAAAAAGAAGGCCAAACTTAGCAAAGTGTTGCTGGTGCATTCCAAACTCGAACACCGTTCAGTAATTTGATCATATCTGGAGCTGTAGATATCAGATTTAGGTCCATTTTATATCGATGGAAAGGTAAGACATAGACCTACAACTTTCATATGAAGTCAAAGACTCAGTTCTGTCGTTTTCAAGCCCAAATCTTAGCAACAACGAAGACGTCGGAAGCTGTCCTACAGCTCAAGCACTATTCGGTTTTTGGCTTATATCTTGAGTTCTAGAAGTCCAAATGAGCTCTGGTTTTTTTTTATGGAAAGCTGAGACAATTGCCCACAGATTCCACAATTCAGTTGGCTATAATTCTGATGTGAGCAATGACGTTTTGGCCAGCCAACAATATCAAAAATCAGCCCACAATATCAAAAAACCAGCAGCCATTAATGTCAAAAAACCAGCCACCAAATCAATGGATGCCCACCAATTCTTCAATCAATCAATAGTTCTGAAACTTAGCCTATAAAAGGAGGCATTGTCCATGTATTTAGTCATATTAATTTTCAGATCAAAGTTATCTTCTTGCTTTCTCTCTACATCTTTGTAATGTTCAAGTTTTCTTTTATGCTATAGTAATCTCTTGTTTATGCTCTTTCATTTCCTTTCCTATACTTAGTTAGCTTATATTATGTTTATGTTCTTATATTGTTTATTTGTGTTTTTCTCCTTCTTAATGTTTAGCTAAGTTAATTATGTCAAGGTGAAAAGGTTTTTCTAATGGTGTTAGAATAGGTATAATATAAACTCAACATGAGCTTTAAATGTTTATATCCAAGAAAGATTGTTATTAACATGTTTTATCTTTTTATCTTACTAATTCTTAATACCTTGCTTATTAAATGTTTAATTTAGATTTGTGTTGTATAATATTTGGTACATCAAATGCTTGATCTTTCATAGTTTTCGGCCGAAATCGTTATTATGATAGAAACTTGATTTGTTGTTAACATAAACTAGCAACATGAATGCTTGATGATATTTATAAGTATGGTATTACTTATATAAGATAATTAATATGATCATGTTAGTAATTTATAATGAGCTAATAACGAGAAATCATCCGAGTAGGACCTCCTTTGTGTGTGGTTTCTAGTTGAGTAATAAAAAGAGTTTATATTATATTTATTTGAAATACCATTAGTGAATCCTATAACCTTGACATATGTTTTGTTATTGTTTAATCCTTACATCAATATCACATCCCAAAACTTTCTTCAACTCCTTTTCTGTTATTATTCTCTTCAAATCTTTTTCTTTATTTGTAATTTATATAATTCACCTCCCTGTGGTTCGACCCCGGTCTTGCCGGGTTATTTTACTTTGACACTCCTGCACTTGGGATAAGACATCAACTCTTTGATCGTGTCACAATCATATCACCTATTTCTCGTATTCTTCCAAGGTAGGTGTCATATCGATGTTCCCAAAGGTAAAGCACCGATAATTGGGATCCTGAAAATTCAATAAGGCTTTGATTGCTGCTGCTTGTACGGGTAACCTCATTAGTTGTGCAATTCTCCCATATCGCCTTTCAAACAGAGTCTCATTAATATACTCTATAATAGACGATAACTTCCCTAAATCATTTACCATGTGATTTATCTTGGTAATGCAAGGCAACCTACTAGCATTGATTCTAGGGCATTTTCCTTAAGCTCTCTGAGTCAACTTAGATTCTTGCCCAAACTCTTGGAAAGATAGGTACTTAGTCATGATTTCAACTTAAAAAACCTAGACCAATGAATTTAACATTATTAATCTTTATGCAAATGAAAGTAAGATACATATCCTAAGGACAAGCTCTATTTATTAAGTGAGAATGGGTAAGTTTTATATCTGGTCTTGAAGAGGTCTCATATCCGCCCAGTGACGTTCTTTGTAAAGACAGTATAGGGGCATTACAAGGAACAATTAAGGCACATATGCCCACCATTACCAAGCAGGCACTCAGATATGAGTTGGGTGTTTCACGCATCTGAACCTTAAGCGATAGTCATAGGACAAATCACTAATCCCCCTCCTAACTTAAAGCTTGTGTGTGCTTCTCAAAATCAAAGTATGTGATGCATGAGACAATTCTATACAATGCATGAACAATATGTGTAAAAAATTTAAAGCATATAAGCAGTTAACAAAAGAAAAGGCATATTAACAATAAACACACAAAAACAAAAACAAATCAGACAAAAACAAAGCTTAGTCTACAAGGTCCCTAGTGGAGTCGCCATTTTGTCGCACGTGTGCGGCGTCGCGGCGAGTTTTCCACTTTTATCAAGAATGTATCTATCTAATATAGGGGGATAAGAAAATCTAGTCTTTTATCGGTGGAAAATGGAATGGGAGTCGCCATCTAGTATTTTGATCATTAGGAACCCTAACTGGTCTCATAAATCGAGTATGGGGATTGGTTGCGTGAAGAGAAGGTATTAACACCCCAAATATGCCCTACCTAATGTAAGCTACATTGTTTTATTATTTAATAAAATCTAAGGTCTTGTCGTGTTTTCTAGTTGTTTTCTACCCCAAATACGCCTTTTTCCCAAATATTAAAAGAAAACAAAATAATTTTTTTCAGATTTTTGAAATATTGGTCTAGTTCTCATAGCTTAAATAAACTAGTTATTAAAGCCAAAGCTTGAATAAACCGGTTATTAAAGCCAAAATGCATGCTAATACATATATTTTTTTGGGATTTTCTTTGTTGTATGAAAATATGATGTGATGATTTTATATATATATATATATATTGGAGAGACTAGGCCGTGTGCATGAAAACAAAACATTTTTTTAGTTTATTTTTTATGTCTTGACGAAAACCGGGTATTTTAATACCGGATTTGTATCTTTACAGTATAAAAATACAAACTGATATTGATCAAAATGTAGTAACAAAATTGCGGAAAATCACAGATTTTTCAAAAGGTTTTTTTGGAATTTTAAATTTTTTTACTAAACTGTACCCGATCCAAAAGGAGACTGGGCTAAAATCAGCACAAAATAAAATGGGCCTATTTTCTATAGGGCTAGACTTAGCCCCAGCCACATGGGCTGGGCTACTATTCTAGCCCGAAATGAGTTTAAGTTACTATGCACCTGCACAGTAACACCTAATTAATTTCTTGCTTGCAGAACGTGCACAGTGCACGTTCTGCATGCAAGAAGACAATCAATCAAAAGGGGAACAAGGGGAAGCATTACCTGTGATGATGCGCTTGGGTAGATGAGTTGACGGTGGTGCTAGTGGTTGTTCGACGGTTATGTTTGCTGCGGCTACTCTTCCTCTTCCTTACTGTTTCAGCGTTGCTTCTTCTCTTTATTTACTTTGCTCCCTCTGTCAACAATGTTCTTCTTTTTCTTCAGCAGCTTCATGGAGGTGCTGGTGGTGGTGGCTTAGGGAGTGGCTTGGACAGTGGTCGGCCTTTCTTCCTCTTCTTCTTTGTGTTTTTCTCTTCAGCTCTATTCTCCTCTGTTTCTGTTTCCTCCTTCTGCTTTTCGAGGGTAGTGGTAATTAGTGGCGGTGGAGAGGACATGCTCTGTTCCTGGTGGTGTTGCGGTGGTTGGGAAGAAGATGGTGGGTTGTTTTTAGTATCAGGCAGTGCCTTGCTGCTGCTTTCTTCGCCTATGTAGAGGTGCAGGCTCTTGTTTTTCTTTGATGGTGGCACAATGTGTGGCTGGAAGGTGATGAGCTGAGTAAGGATGGTGGTGGCGTGGGCAGTGCTGCTATGTTCGTGTTCTGGGTGGCGTTGATGTCTCGACAGCTGGCTGTGGTTGCTTTTCCTCTTCTCTGTTGCGTTCTGCATGACTTCTTTCTAGTGATGGTGTTGCTATTATTGGCAGTGTTAATGAAAAGGAATGGTAGCGGTTCCAGGAGTGAGGTGCAGTTCTTCTTCCCCTTACAGAGGTGATGGTCGTTGCCTTTTCTTCAATGGTGCTCCCTCTATTTCAAAGCTTCCCCATTTTCTCCCCTTCTCTTTTTCTATTTTGTTTCCTCTCTTTCTCACCTCTCATTGTGGCTCTCTTCGTTTCAAACTTCCCTCCCCTTTTAGTTTCAAAAGAGCCCTCTCTCGTCCAAAAAATCCTCTTCCTCTACCTTCTGTTGGTGTTGAGAGCAGTATTTATAGGCTAGAGGTGAGCGGGTTGCTGTTGCGTGTGGGGAGCAGGGGATACCGGGTGAGGTCTCCAATAGGCATGGCTTTGCAGGGCACGCCAGCACTATTTTCTAGCCATAGGGTTTTGGGTTTCGGGGCAGCACGCGGGGTGAGATAAGCGAAACTGTTTTGGTTTTTATTATTATTTATTTATTATTTATTTTATTTGTGGCGCCCAAAAATGGGTTACAACAAATGTCATGTTTCCAAATGATAGCTGATTAGTACTTAAAAGTGCATTTTTATCATGGTTTTATATCATCATTTTGCACTTGAAGTATCAATAACTCCTTAACTAAAGCATGTTTTATAATAATATAAGATACCTTTAATTTATGGAAAAT
>NW_011499983.1:533282-533356 GCF_000495115.2 Populus euphratica | reverse complement strand
TTTAGCCATATCTAGAGTTATAGAAGCCTAAATTAGCTAAATGTTTTACACAAGATAGCTGAGACAATTGCCTA
>NW_011499983.1:531847-533218 GCF_000495115.2 Populus euphratica | reverse complement strand
TGTGGATTTTATTGTCTTGAACACACAACCTGCTGAAGCATGTAATTTATTCATTTCCTGTTATTTTAGGACGTCTGTTTCTTGCAACCTCTAACGCATTGTTTAATTGTAGGAATGGACTGATGAAGCTATCATTTGGAAACATGACATTGGAGATGAATATTTTCAACATTTGCAAGCAACCTAGAGATGATAATGATTTACAGGAAGTGGACTTTACTGAAAAATTAATTCATGATCAATTTCAAATCACTTCCAGTGAAATTGAGATTGATGAATCTGATGATTTGTAAATGATTTATTTTCAGGAAGAATCAAAAGCAAGTAATTGGAGACCACAAATTGAGGAATTGCCACTACGATCAATTAGGTCCATATCTTCAAGTGTTGAACCACCCAAACTTGATTTGAAGTCATTATCATTCAATCTCAAATACTTATTTTTGGGAGAAAATAAAACTTTTCTGGTAATAATCTCTTCTAAACTTAATGCACATCAGGAAGGTAAGTTATTACAAACTCTGAAAATGCACAAAAATGCAACAGAATGGACTATAGCTGACATAAAAGGAATTAGTCCTTTGATTTGTCCAGACATAATTTATTTGGAGGAAAATGCTAAACCCTTTAGGGAATGCAATGAAGGGTCAATCCTAATATGAAAAAAGTAGTGAAAATTGAAGTCATTAAACTTCTAGATAATGGAATCATTTATCCTATTTCTTACAAAAAATGGGTGAGTCCTATCCAAGTTGTACCCAAGAAGTCTAAAGTCACTATGATAACAAATGAGAACAATGAGTTAATTCCCATTAGAACTATTACTGGTTGATGCATGTACATTGACTAGAAAAGATCATTTTCCTTTATCTTTCATGGATCAAATCCTAGAAAGAGTTGCAGGTCATGAATTTTATTGTTTCCTAGATGGCTATTCGGGTTACAACCAAATTGAAATTGCATTGGAAGATCAAGAAAAGACTACTTTCACATGTCCATTTGGTACTTTTGCATATCGAAGGATGCCTTTTGGATTATTTAGAAAAAGTTTTGAGCAGGTGTGAAGAGAAGAATCTTGTACTGAATTGGAAAAAATGTAACTTTATGGTAATAAACAACATTGTACTTGGTACATTATTTCATCAAAAGGAATTTAGATTGAAAAATCAAAAATCAAGTTAGTTGCTAACATGCCAACACCAAAATTTATTAAAAATGTTAGATCATTCTTAGGACATGCTGGTTTTTATAGAAGGTTCATCAAAGATTTTAGTGTAATATCTAAGCCCTTAAGTAACCTTCTAATTAAGGATAATATTTTTGAATGGTTTGAACATTGTGAAGAAGCCTTTGTTAAACTTAAAAACTTGC
>NW_011499983.1:531321-531821 GCF_000495115.2 Populus euphratica | reverse complement strand
CATCACACCAATCGATGACTACTTTCCCGATGAATCTTTACTTTCTGTCTCTACAATGCCTTGGTTTGCTAATATTGTTAATTTTCTTGTTTCAGGATAATTGTCAGCTCATTAGAGTACCCAAGATAAAAGAAAGTTCTTGAACGAAGTGAAGAGCTTTTATTGGGATGACCTATATTTATTCAAATATTATCTTGATCAAATATTTTAAAGATGCATTCCTAATAATGAGGTAAGTAGTGTCATTAATTTTTGTCATTATGAGGCATGTTCCCCCATTTCTCATCAAGAAAGACACCTGCAAAAATCTTACAAAATGGATTTTACTGGCTCATCATGTTCAATGACTCACATGCATTCTTCAAGTCTTGTGAAAATTGTCAAAAGTTGGGATCTATTTCAAAACGTCACATGATGCCTTTAAATCCTATTCTTGTCATTGAGATTTTTGATTGTTGGCGTATAGATTTCATGGGTCCATTTCCTCCATCATTTGGTTT
>NW_011499983.1:531005-531143 GCF_000495115.2 Populus euphratica | reverse complement strand
GGTGGAACACATTTCTGCAACAAGCCATTTGAGTCTTTAATGAAGAAATACAAAATCACACGCAAAGTTGCCACCCCTTGTCACCCTCAAACAAGTGGACAAGTAGAGCTTGCTAATAGGGAAATCAAACATATTTTG
>NW_011499983.1:530221-530702 GCF_000495115.2 Populus euphratica | reverse complement strand
AGAAAATACTGAGAAAAACATTCAATGTTAGTCAAAAAGTCTTCCTTTATAATTCTTGACTCCATTTATTTACTGGAAAACTAAGATCAAGATGGACCAGTCCTTTTATTATGAAACATGTGGGGCGTCTGATTTCGAGAATCCAAAGAATGACAATGTTTTCAAGGTAAATGGACATCATTTGAAAGTTTACATGGACAATTTTTCAGTTGAAAATGACTCTATTAAATTGGGTGATCCTGTATATAAAGATTGATTTTTTTGTCCTCACATTGTTTTTGTGTTTCTTTTTTTAGTGATTTTTGCTTGTTTTTATCACCCTAGTTAAATGGCGGACAACAGTACTTCATGACTTAAGTCGGTTCTTTTAGTTTCCCATAATAACTGATATCTGTGTATATATTTGGGCAATTTTTTTAATCTCTCTTCCAATTCTCATTTGAAAATGGACACTAATCTTGAAAAATTGAAAAAGTATTTT
>NW_011499983.1:529713-529816 GCF_000495115.2 Populus euphratica | reverse complement strand
AGAAATGTGTATCGTGCAATTAATGATTTATGGAAAGAAAGAAGAAAATAAATAAATCTGCCTCTAAGTCATAATTAACACATAATTTATTAAATAAAAAACA
>NW_011499983.1:529113-529217 GCF_000495115.2 Populus euphratica | reverse complement strand
GTGTCTTCTGCTTGCTGGTGGACTGATCTGTGCTTAAATTGAAGTTGAAGATGTTATCTGTTTGGTGATATAAAATACAGGTCTCTACAATGTCTGCTCGAATG
>NW_011499983.1:521045-528839 GCF_000495115.2 Populus euphratica | reverse complement strand
ACAATCTTTCATTCATGTAATTGATCCCTCCATGAGTCGCATAAATTGGTCATCTAAGAAAAGCCGTAAAAAGCTTAGATTAGATTTAAGTCTTCATTTATTAATCTTTGTGTCGTTTGCTTTTATTATTATGTTTTGTTGTTTCTTATATTTATTTAAGTGTGTTTCAGGTTTGTCAATGTCCATTATTTTAGGTGATGTCTTGTATACTCTATCTTTCTACTTTTGGCCACCCACTTATCAATTAGTCATCAAATCAATAGTTCCCAATTTTGGCCTATAAAAGGAGACATTTGCCATGCATTTAGGCATCTTGGTCTCCAGATCAAGATCATGCTTTTGCTTTCTCTCTTTGTATTTTTTGTAATGTTTATGCTTTGCTTTTATTAATATTAAGTTTATGCCTTTCATTTCCTTTTATTTACTTAGTTAACTTCTATCTTATTTATGTTCTTATTTTGTTTATTTATTTTTCTTTCTTTCATTATGTCTAGCTAAGTTTATTATGTCAAGGTGAAAAGGTTAAACTAATGGTGTAAGAATAAGTATAGTGTAAACTCAATATGGACTTTGACACTTTCATAGCCCATACTGTATGGTATAACCGAAACTTGAGCTATGAAATGAACTTGATTTGTTGTTAACATAAGTTATATTGTCTTGAACACACAACCTGCTGAAGCATGTAATTTATTTCCTGTTATTTTAGGACGTTTATTTCTTTCAACTTCTAATGCATTGATTAATTGTAGGAATGGACTGATGAAGCTATCATTTGAAAACATGACATTGGAGATGAATATTTTTAACATTTGCAAGCAACCTGGAGATGATAATGATTTACAGGAAGTGGACTTTACTGAAAAATTAATTCATGATCAATTTCAAATCACTTCTAGTGAAATTGAGATTGATGAATCTGATGATTTGTAAATGATTTATTTTCAGGAAGAATCAAAAGCAAGTAATTGGAGACCACAAATTGAGGAATTGCCACTACGATCAATTAGGTCCATATCTTCAAGTGTTGAACCACCCAAACTTGATTTGAAGTCATTATCATTCAATCTCAAATACTTATTTTTGGGAGAAAATAAAACTTTTCTGGTAATAATCTCTTCTAAACTTAATGCACATCAGGAAGGTAAGTTATTACAAACTCTGAAAATGCACAAAAATGCAACAGAATGGACTATAGCTGACATAAAAGGAATTAGTCCTTTGATTTGTACAGACATAATTTATTTGGAGGAAAATGCTAAACCCTTTAGGGAATGCAATGAAGGGTCAATCCTAATATGAAAAAAGTAGTGAAAATTGAAGTCATTAAACTTCTAGATAATGGAATCATTTATCCTATTTCTTACAAAAAATGGGTGAGTCCTATCCAAGTTGTACCCAAGAAGTCTAAAGTCACTATGATAACAAATGAGAACAATGAGTTAATTCCCATTAGAACTATTACTGGTTGATGCATGTACATTGACTAGAAAAGATCATTTTCCTTTACCTTTCATGGATCAAATCCTAGAAAGAGTTGTAGGTCATGAATTTTATTATTTCCTAGATAGCTATTCAGGTTACAACCAAATTAAAACTGCATTGAAAAATCAAGTGAAGACTACTTTCACATGTTCATTTGGTACTTTTGCATATCAAAGAGAAGAATCTTGTACTAAATTGGAAAAAATATCACTTTATGGTAACAAACGACATTGTACTTGGTCACATTGTTTCATCAAAAGGAATTGAGGTTGATAAATCTAAAATCGAGTTAGTTGCTAACATGCCAACACCAAAATTTATTAAAAATGTTAGATCATTCTTAGGACATGCTGGTTTTTATAGAAGGTTCATCAAAGATTTTAGTGTAATATCTAAGCCCTTAAGTAACCTTCTAACAAAGGATAATATTTTTTAATAGACTGAACATTGTGAAGAAGCCATTGTTAAACTTAAAAACTTGCTTACTTGTGCTCCTGTCATGCAACCTCCTGATTGGTCATTACCTTTTGAAATAATGTGTAATGCTAGTGATTATGCCACAAGTGCTGTTTTGGGACAAAGAAAAGATAAGAAACCTTATGTGATTTACTATGCAAGTAAAACTTTAAATAGTGCTCAAATAAATTACACCACTACTGGAAAAGAATTACTTGCAGTAGTATTTGCATGTAAAGAATTCAGGTCTTATCTTATTGGCTCACTTGTTGTTGTTTTTAGTGATCATGCAGTATTGAAATATCTTTTTTCTAAGAAAGATTATAAGGCTAGATTGGTGCTATGGATTTTGTTACTTCAAGAATTTGATATCACAATCAAAGATAAGAAAGGCACCGAAAATGTTGTCGTAGATCATTTGTCAAGATTGACAACAGATTCGAAAACTGACATCACACCAATTGATGACTACTTTCCAGATGAGTCTTTACTTTCTGTCTCTACAATGCCTTGGTTTGCTAATATTGTTAATTTTCTTGTTTCAGGATAATTGTCAGCTCATTAGAGTACCCAAGATAAAAGAAAGTTCTTGAACGAAGTGAAGAGCTTTTATTGGGATGACCTATATTTATTCAAATATTATCTTGATCAAATATTTTAAAGATGCATTCCTAATAATGAGGTAAGTAGTGTCATTAATTTTTGTCATTATGAGGCATGTTCCCCCATTTCTCATCAAGAAAGACACCTGCAAAAATCTTACAAAATGGATTTTACTGGCTCATCATGTTCAATGACTCACATGCATTCTTCAAGTCTTGTGAAAATTGTCAAAAGTTGGGATCTATTTCAAAACATCACATGATGCCTTTAAATCTTGTTCTTGTCATTGAGATATTTGATTGTTGGGGTATAGATTTCATGGGTCCATTTCCTCCATCATTTGGTTTCCTGTACATATTAGTCGCAGTAGCTTATGTTTCAAAATGGATAGAGGCAATTCTAAGTTGAAACAATGATCACAAAACAGTGATAAAGTTTTTGAAAGAAAATATTTTAATTCGATTTGGAATCTCTCGAGCCATGATGAGTGATGGTGGAACACATTTCTGCAACAAGCCATTTGAGTCTTTAATTAAGAAATACAAAATCACACGCAAAGTTGCCACCCCTTGTCACCCTCAAACAAGTGGACAAGTAGAGCTTGCTAATAGGGAAATCAAACACATTTTGGAGAAAACAGTGAACCCTAATAGGAAAGAGAGGTCTTTAAGACTTAATGATGCACTTTAGGCTTATCAAACTGCTTATAAAACATCATTAGATATGTCACCTTATAGACTGGTCTATGGAAAACCTTGTCACTTGCATGTGGAACGTGAAAATAAAGCTTATTAGGCTATTAAAGCTTTCAATTCAAATCTTGATGATGCTAGTCAACTATGAAAATTAAAAATAAGCTTGAGGAAATAAGAAATGATGCATATAAAAATTCAAGAATTCATAAAGCAAGAATCAAAGAGTTTCATGACGAGAAAATACTGAGAAAAACATTCAATGTTAGTCAAAAAGTCTTCCTTTATAATTCTTGACTCCATTTATTTACTGGAAAACTAAGATCAAGATGGACCAGTCCTTTTATTATGAAACATGTGGGGCGTCTGATTTCGAGAATCCAAAGAATGACAATGTTTTCAAGGTAAATGGACATCATTTGAAAGTTTACATGGACAATTTTTCAGTTGAAAATGACTCTATTAAATTGGGTGATCCTGTATATAAAGATTGATTTTTTTGTCCTCACATTGTTTTTGTGTTTCTTTTTTTAGTGATTTTTGCTTGTTTTTATCACCCTAGTTAAATGGCGGACAACAGTACTTCATGACTTAAGTCGGTTCTTTTAGTTTCCCATAATAACTGATATCTGTGTATATATTTGGGCAATTTTTTTAATCTCTCTTCCAATTCTCATTTGAAAATGGACACTAATCTTGAAAAATTGAAAAAGTATTTTCCCACTCTGCCTCATAATGCGATTACAAAAATTTACCGTGCTAGATGTGCAAGATTGAGGTTCTTAATAAATCATAGAATTCCTGAAGATATTCACTGGTTGATTGAAGTAAAGGTTCGATTATCAGGTGAGTCCTCTAATTCCTTCATTTCACACATGTCTGGAATAGGTAAAAGCACTTTTGCAAAGAAACATTGTGCAAAACGACTAAAAGATTGTCATCGATGTGCTAGATGGACTTGTAATGCACAATGTCTTTCTTTAGGAATGATATCTATAAACCGTGAAGATAAAATACAATTAATTAAGGATGACCTAAGCAACGAGTCTTTAGATAATCTTCTATTAACTCTTAAGACGCATCTTAGTAGAAATGTGTATCGTGCAATTAATGATTTATGGCCCCATTTTCATAAAGAACATGATTGACTTAGTCTTGGTAATCTGACTAAAAAAGACCATGTTTGCCAGGTTTTAAGAAAACTAGATGGAAAGCCTATCCTGGACCCATAAAGGGCGTTTAAGCCGTTCTTAGATGTAAAACTAAGGGAAGATGTGAGCCACAATCATAACTACTCGTAGATACACATGCTTTTTCAAAAATAAATAAATAAAAAGAGAGAGAGTGTGTGAAAGTCCAGCTGGCCTACATACAGGTGGTATGATTGCCTTTTTAATTTCTCATCTATAAAATCCTCTATTCTTTCCTTTCATTTCTACTCAACCCATACATTTAACAAATATAGAAGTGTGTAGAAATGGCAAGTTCCTTAGGTCATCACATAAGAAATATTTGTGTTTTTGATGGAACTAGTCCTATGAAAGAAAAGGAGTTTTTAGAATCAACAAATCATCTTGGTCAGGTGCTAGCTGAGAGAAAGATTCATTTAGTGTATGGGGGAGGCAGTCTTGGGTTAATGGGAGGTGTGTCAATAGCTGCATTTTTAGGAGGTAGTCAAGTTTTGGGGGTCGTCCCTGAAGCTTTGGCACAAGGGGACATCATTGGAAAAACAATTGGAGAGGAACTTCAGGTCTCCACAATGTCGGCTCGAATGAATGCAATGTTTAACCATGCTGATGCTTTCATTGCTTTACCAGGTGGTCTAGGCACATTGGAAGAGATCTTTCATATTTCCTCTTGGGCTCAATTGCACATTCACCATAAACCCATAGGTTTGTTAAATGTTAATGGTTATTATGATAAGTTGTTGTCTTTTCTTGATCATGCTGTGGAACAGGAATTTCTAACATCTTCTGCACGACAAATCATAATCTCTGCTGCTACTGCTGAACAGTTGATTGACCAACTACAATCTTTCATTCCTGTGATTGATCCTTCCATGAGTCGCATAAATTGGTCATCTACGGGAAGCCGTAAAAAGCTTAGATTGGATTTGAGCCTTCATTTGTGAATTTTTGTGTCTTTTGGTTTTATTATTATGTTTTGTTATTTCTTATTTTTGTTTTAGTGTGTTTCAGGTTTTGTCAGTGTTCGTTATTTCAGGTGATATCTTTTATACTCTATCTTTCTACCTTAGAACATTGAGGACAATGTCTCGTTTTGGTTGGGGGGAGAGGGTAGTAGTTGATAAAAAAAAATTGTTTTTCATTTCATAAAGCATGTGCATAATTGTTGTTACTAGGATGGCAGAGTAAAGGAGTTCTTTTGTTAAAGTGACTCTTGAGACGCATCTTAGTAACCATTCTTAACAAGGTCTATTATAATACTTCCTGAAATATTCAGGTTTACAAACTCTCGTATTGTTACCACTTAATTCTGCTCATATACTTATTTAACATGTATTTTTAAACCTTAATTTACACACACACACTTTAACATATGATTGTGGGTTGCATATTGGATTATTACATTATTTATGTTCTTTTGTTAAAGGTAACAACTAAGGGAAAGGGATTGTATATAATTAAAAAAAAAACATGAAAAAAAAAAGAAAAAGAAAAAAAAATGATGATAATAAAAATGTAGATAAGTTTGGTTTCGTAGCCTCCCTAACCTAAGCAATTAAGCCCGAAGGGGTGTTTTAACACTTAATACCCTAAAGTCAACTGACTTGGGAGCTATTGGCCCAACGCTTGTTACATGGGTTGAGGAGAAAAGCTTAATGGAATCAAACATTGCACTATCTACATATTAGTATCTGCGACCCGAGTTACTAAGCTCGTAGGGGTGTCTTAACACCTAATGCCCTAAGACCAACTGGTCTGGGAGTCATTAGTCGAAAGCTCGTTACATGGGTTAAAGATGCATTATGTTTTAAGTTACATGTATATATATTTAAAAGAAAAAGAAAAAAAATCTCAACCCAAGGAAGTTAACCTTAAACATTAAAACAAGAATTTTGTTTTCTTCCAAATAAGGCCTCATAACTATGTGTTGATATATTGAGCACAAAAAAAAAGGTTTATTAATATCTTCTTTAAGAGATATTGAACAGATATATAAATTTAATGAGAGTTTGTTTATTTGGATAGATTAATGAAAGTTGAATGATGAATACCTTACTTTGCTAAATTTACAAAAAAAAATTCTATTTTAAAGCTTTGATTACTAGGGACTAGTAATTACCTGATTAATGGGTGTGATTAGTACTTAAAAGTGTATTTTTATCAACGTTTTATATCATCATTTTGCACTTGAAGTATCAATAACTCCTTAACTAAAACATGTTTTATAATAACATATCTAATAATATAAGATACATTTAATTTGTGGTAAATGTTCATTTCAAATGCAGGCCTATCACATAAATGAAAGGATCGATTGATGAATTTAAGAACTGAAATTGAAAGGACAAAGAGATGGCCAAACTTAGAAAAAAGATGCCAGTGCAGTCCAAACCGGAACACTATTCGATAATTGGGTCATATTTGGATGGAAAGGTAAGACATAGGTCTACAACTTTCATATGGAGCCCAAGTTTAAAAATGCCATTTTGAAGTCCAAATTATAGCAACAATAAAGAAGTCTGAATCTGTCCTCCAGCCCAAGCACTGTTCAGTGTTTAGCCCATATTTGGAGTTCTAGAAATCCAAATGATCTCTATTTTTTTTCTTCTAGAAAGTTGAGACAATCTCCTTCAACTTTCATGTTCCAAGTGGTTCCAGCTCTGACGTTATCAATGACATTTTAGGCAAACAAGAGAAGATAAGGATTATCACCAAGTTAAGAGGTGGCCACCCACTCATCAGTTAGTCATCAAATCAATAGTTCCTAATTTTGGCCTATAAAAGGAGACATTTGCCATGCATTTAGGCATCTTGGTTTCCAGATCAAGATTATGCTCTTGTTTTCTCTCTTTGTATTTTTTGTATTGCTTATGTTTTGCTTTCATTAATATCAAGTATATGCCTTTCATTTCCTTTCCTTTACTTAGTTAACTTTTATCTTATTTATGTTCTTATTTTGTTTGTTTATTTTTCTTTTTTTCATTATGTTTAGTTAAGTTTATTATATGAAGGTGAAAAGGTTAAACTAATGGTGTAAGAATAAGTATACTGTAAACTTAATGTGGACTTTAATGTTTAATACTAACATGTTTTATATTTGTTATCTTGTTCACTTTTTAATACTTTCCTTGTTAAGTGACTAATCTAGATTTATATTGGATAACACTTGGTACAACAAATACTTGGCGCTCTCATAGCCCAACCGTATGGTATAACCTACACCTGTGCTATGAAAGGAACTTAATTTATTGTTAACATAAGTTATAATCATGAATGTCTATCAATATTTACAAGTATTAGCATTATTCAAATAAGATAACTAATATAATCATGTTAACAATTTATAATCTGATTGGAACCTCCTTTGTGTA
>NW_011499983.1:510920-520997 GCF_000495115.2 Populus euphratica | reverse complement strand
TGGTTTCCAATTGAATAATAAGAGTTTATACTATACTTGTTTGACATACCACTAGTGGATCCTTTAATGTTAACATTTGTTGTTATCATTGTTTAATCCTTACGTTAATCTTCCATCGTAAAGTTCTCATCAACTTCTTCTTCTTCTTCTTTATTATTGTTATTACTACTACTACTATTACTATTATTATTATTATTATACTATTACTATTACTATTATTATTATGAATATTATTACTATTATTATTAGCATTAGTATTTAGTGTTATTATTATTACTATTGTTGTTGTTGTTGTTATTGTTGTTGTATTATTATTAACTATAATTTATACAATTAACCTCTCTGTGGTTTGACCGCGGTCTTGCCGGGTTATTACTTTGACACCCCTACACTTGGGAGAAGACATCAATCTTTTGGTCGTGTCACTAAGTAAAGGGAAGTTAATCATGATTGTGAAATCTTTGAAACTTTCAAACATGAAGAAATCAAGGATGAAAAAGGCACCGAAAATGTTGTCTTGGATCATTTGTTGAAATTGGCAATAGATTCAATATCCTACATCACACCAATTGATAATTACTTTCTTGTTGAATCTTTACTTTCTCTTAGTTGAATGCCTTGGTTTGCTAAAAATACCAATTATTTTGCTTTAATATTTTTGCCAGCTTATTTGAATAACGAAGACAAAAGAAAGCTTTTGACATGCATCTTTAACCCATGTAACGAGCTTTCGGCTAATGACTCCCAGACCAGTTGGTCTTAGGGCATTAGGTGTTAAGACACCCCTACGAGCTTAGTAACTCGGGTCACAGATACTGATATGTAGATAGTGCAATGTTTGATTTCCTTAAGCTTTTCTCCTCAACCCATGTAACAAGCGTTGGGCCAATAGCTCCCAAGTAAGTTGACTTTAGGGTATTAGGTGTTAAAACACCCCTTCGGGCTTAATTGCTTAGGTTAGGAAGGCTACAAAACCAAACTTATCTACATTTTTATTATTATCATTTTTTTCTTTTTTTTTTCTTTTTTTTAATTATATACAATCCCTTTCCCTTAGTTGTTACCTTTAACAAAAGAACATAAATAATGTAATAATCCAATATGCAACCCACAATCATATGTTAAAGTGTGTGTGTGTAAATTAAGGTTTAAGAATACATGTTAAATAAGTATATGAGCAGAATTAAGTGATAACAATGCGAGAGTTTGTAAACCTGAATATTTCAAGAAGTATTATAATAGACCTTGTTAAGAATGGTTACTAAGATGCGTCTCAAGAGTCACAAAAGAGCTCCTTTACTCTGTCATCCTAGTAACAACAATTATGCACATGCTTTATGAAATGAAAAACAATTTTTTTTTTATCAACTACTACCCTCTCCCCCCAACTAAAACGAGACATTGTCCTCAATGTTTAAAGGTAGAAAGATAGAGTATAGAAGATATCACCTGAAATAACGAACACTAACAAACCTGAAACACACTGAAACAAAAATAAGAAATAACAAAACACAATAATAAAACCAAAAGACACAAAAATTCACAAATGAAGGCTCAAATCTAATCTAAGCTTTTTACGGTTTTCCTTAGTTGACCAATTTATGCGACTCATGGAAGGATCAATTACAAGAATGAAGGATTGTAGTTGGTCAATTAATTGTTCAACAGTAGCAGCAGAGATTATGATTTGTCGTGCAGAAGATGTTAGAAATTCTAGTTCCATAGCATGATCAAGAAAAGACAACAACTTATCATAATAACCATTAATATTTAACAAACCTATGGGTTTATGGTGAATGTGCAGTTGGGCCCAAGAGGAAATATGAAAGATCTCTTCCAATGTGCCTAGACCACCTGGTAAAGGAATGAAGGCATTAGCATGGTTAAACATTGCATTCATTCGAGCTGACATTGTGGAGACTTGAAGTTCCTCTCCAATTGTTTTTCCAATGATGTCCCCTTGTGCTAAAGCTTCGGGGACAACCCCCAAAACTTGACTACCTCCTAAAAATGCAGCTATTGACACACCTCTCATTAACCCAAGACTGCCTCCCCCATACACTAAATGAATCTTTCTCTCAGCTAGCACTTGACCAAGATGATTTGCTGATTCTAAAAACTCCTTTTCTTTCCCAGGACTAGATCCACCGAAAACACAAATATTTCTTATATGATGACTTGAGGAACTTGCCATTTCTACACACTTCTGTATTTGTTAAATGTATGGGTTGAGTAGAAATGAAAGGAAGGAAGAGAGGGTTTTATAGATGAGAAATTAGAAAGGTAATCATAACACCTATATGTAGGCCAGCTAGAGTCTCACACACACACTCTCTCTCTCTTTATTTATTTATTTATTTACTTTTAAAAAAAGCATGTGTATGTACAGGTAGTTGTGATTGTGGCTCATATTTTCCCTTGGTTTTACGTCCAAGAACGGCTTAAACGCCCTCTATGGGTTGGGGATAGGCTTCCTATCCAGTTTTCTTAAAAACTGGCAAACAGGGTCTTTTTTAGTCAGATTCCCAAGACTAAGTCGATCATGTTCTTTATGAAATAGTGGCCATAAATCATGAATTGCATGATGCACATCTCCACTAGGATGCGTCTCAAGAGTCCATAGAAGATTATCTAAAGACTCCTTACTCAGGCCATCCTTAATGAATTGTATTTTAGCTTCACGGTTTATAGATACCATTCCTAAAGAATGACATTGTGTATTACAAGTCCATCTAGCACATCGATGATAGACTTCTAGTCATTTTGCATGACGTTTCTTTGCAAAAGTGCTTTTACCTGTTCCAGGCATGTGTGAAATAAAGAAATTAGAGGACTCACCTGATAATCGGACCTTTGCTTCAATCAACCAACGAATATCTTCAGGAATTCCATGATTCATTAACAATCTCAATCTTGCACATCTAGCACGGTAAATTTTTGTAATCGCATTCTGAGGCAGAGCGGGAAAATACTTTTTCAATTTTTCAAGATTAGTGTCCATTTTCAAATGAGAATTGGAAGAGAGATTTAAAGAATTGCACAAATATATACACAGATATCAGTTATTGAGGGAAACTGAAAGAACCAACTTAAGTCACAGAGTACCGTTGTCCGCCATTTGATCGGGGTGAGAGAAACTAGCAAAAATCACTCAAAAAGACACACAAAATCAATGTGAGAAAAACAAAATAATCAACCTTTATCTACAAGATCATTCCAACCAGTTGATTCAATTTCACTAGGAAAATTATCAAAGTAAGCTTTCAAACGATGTCTATTTTCCTTAAAATCATTGTCATTCATTGAATTCTCAATATCAAAGGCCCCATAAGGATTGCTCCATCTTGATCTTAGCTCTCTAGGTAATGAATAGAGTTGAGAATTATAAAACAAAACTTTTTGACTAGTATCAATCTTTTGACAATTTTCACAAGTTTTGCAGAATGCATGCGTGTCCTTGAACATGGTGGGCCAATAAAATCCATTTTGAAAGATTTTTGTAGCTGTCTTTTTTAACGAGAAATAACTGCCACATGCTTCAGAATGACAAAGTTTAATGACACTACTTACCTCATTGTCGGGAATGAATCTTTGAAATATTTGCTCAGGACAATAGTTGAATAAGTTAGGGTCATCACAATAAAAGTTCTTCACTTCGTTCAAAAACTTTTCTTTGTCTTGGGTACTCCAATCAGCTGACAAATCTCCTAAAGCAAGAAAATTAATATTTTTATAATACCAAGGCATTAGACTAAGAGAAAGTAAGGATTCGTTAGGAAAGTAATCATCGATCACTGTGATGTCAGATGTCGAATATGTTGTCACTATTGACAAAAGATTCGCATCCACATTTTCGATGCGTTTTTCATTTGTGATTTCTTCTTTAGAATAAATCATTTACAAATCTTCAGATTCATCTAACTCAATTTTACTTAAAGTAGATTCAAGTTGATCATAAACTAATTCGTCAATATGATCTACTTCTTGTAAATCATTATCATCTCTAGGTTGCTTGCAAATGTTGAAAATATTCATCTCCAATGTCATGTTTCCAAATGATAGCTTCATCAATCCATTCCTACAATTAATCAATGCATTAGAGGTTGCAAGAAACAGACGTCCTAAAATAACAGGAAATGAATTACATGCTTCAGTAGGTTCTGTGTCCAAGACAATAAAATCCACAGGATAAATGAATTTATCGACTTGTACTAGCACATCTTCAATTATTCCTCTAGGCACTTTTACAGATCTATCGGCAAGTAAAAGAGATATAAAAGTTGGTTTTAACTCACCTAGATTGAGACTCTGAAAAACTGAATATGGAAGTAAATTCACACCAGCACCAAGATCAAGTAAGGCTCTTTCAATTTTATGCTCTCCAATAAAGCAAGAAATTGTAGGACAACCAGGGTCTTTATATTTCAAAGCATTATTGTTTTGAAGAATAGCACTTACTTGTTCGGCTAGAAAGACTTTCTTTTTCACATTCAGTTTCCTTTTCATAGTGCATAGATCTTTCAAAAATTTAGCATAGGAAGGAACCTGTTTAATAGCATCCAGCAAAGGTATATTGATTCTTACCTGTTTGAAAATTTCAAAAATTTCAGAGTTGTGATTGACTTTCCTTTGTTTAGTCATAGCATGAAAATTTCAAAAATTTCAGAGTTGTGATTGACTTTCCTTTGTTTGGTCATGGCTTGAGGAAATGGAAGTGCTGGCGGTGAATCAATCGTTTCTTTGCAATTTTCAGATTCAACCCCTTCCTTACCCTCAGAGATTGACTCATCATCTTTCTCATAAGGTTCAAGAGAGGATTTTTCAATAACCTTACCACTACGTAGAGTAGTGACTGATTTTCAATAACCTTACCACTGCGCAGAGTAGTGACTGATTTGACTTGATCCATGTGTTGGCTTCCGGAACTACTTGCATTTGCATTGTATTGCCCCTTGTGATTTTGTTGTGGTTGAGATGGAAACTTACCTTTCTCTTGGAAACTGAGAGCATATGTTAATTTTGCAAGAGTATCTTTAAAATCTGTCATGTTTTGAGCAAGTTGAGTATTGATTGTCTCTTGCTTTTCAATGAATGCATGCAATGTTTCCTCAAGATTTCTTCTAGGAGGTGGAGCATAAGGAAGTGCATATCCATGAGAATTTTGGAAATTATGGTGTGCTTGAAACAGTGGTTGTGAAGTTTGTACATTGTTGTTCTCACTCTTCCAACTAAAATTTGGGTGATTTCTCCAACCAGGGTTATATGTTTGTGAGTATGGGTTGTGGTTGGGCCTTTGGAAACTGTTTAAAGCATGGACTTGTTCATGGAGACATTCCTTAAAAGAAGGCAAGGTTGGACAATCGTTGGTTGAGTGTTTATTTGTTTCACAGATTTGACACACAATGTTTTCAACAGATTTTAATTGACCACTCTTTTTCAATTCTAGTGCCTCGACTTTTCTAGCTAAAGATGCAAACTTGGCTTGAAGGTCATGATCTTCCCTAAGGTTGTACATGCCTCCACTAGATGTGTGAGGTTGAGTTTTACTCGGTGCCTCATAAGTACCCGCAGTGTCCCAATTTTGAGCATTTTCAGCTAACAAGTCTAAGTACTCCATTGCTTCATCAGGGTCTTTATCTTCAAAAGTTCCATTGCACATCAATTCAACCATTTGCCTATCTTTAGGTGTTAACCCTTCATAGAAATGTGAAACCAATCTCCATGTTTCAAAACCATGATGAGGGCAAGTACTAAGCAAGTCTCGATACCTATCCCAACATTAAGTACTAAGCAAGTCTCGATACCTATCCCAACATTTGTAAAATGTTTCTCCTGGCTTTTGAGTGAAAGTGGTGATTTGTTGAAAGAGTTTGTTCTATGAGATGGGAAAAACTTCTTTAAAAACTGTTGTTGCATTTCATCCCAAGCACGAATGGATCCTGGTCTTAAATTTTGTAGCCATGTTTTAGCTTTATCTTTTAATGAAAAAGGAAAAAGCTTTAATCTGATGGTGTTCATGCTACAATTTAAATTATTATATGTGTTGCAGACCTCTTCAAATTCCCTTAAATGCAAGTATGGATTTTCCAATTCTAAACCATGAAAAGAAGGTAAAAGTTGAATAATACCTGGTTTAAAATTAAAATGAGATGCATCAGGAGGAAAAACTATGCATGATGGTGCACTTGTTCTTGTGGGATTCATGTGGTCTCTAAGTGTTCTAACACGGTTATTCTCATTATTTTCATTATGAAATGATTGATTATCTTTTTCAGCCATATTTTCTGAAAATGATAAGGATACCTTACAAAGTCTACCACTTGATGTACGTGACCACACTCTCATGCACGTGTAGGAATAAAATAAAAAAGAAGAAGAAAGCAAAAGAAGGAGGAAGAAAACAAAATAAAAAGAAACAAAAGAAAAGAAACAAAGTTATATACAAGAAAAGTGAAAAGAGACAATAAAATAACTACTATAATTTATACAAGAACTTACCTCCCCGGCAATGGCTCCAAAAACTTGACACGACGAAAAGATTGTTGTCTTCTCCCAAGTGCAGGAGTGTCGAAGCAATAAATAACCCGGCAAGACCGGGGTCGAACCACATGGAGGTTAATTGTACAAACTATAAATAACAATAATATAACAACAATAACAATAACTATAACAACAACAACAACAACAACAATAATAATAATAATAATAATAATAATAATAATAATAATAGTAATACTAATAATACTAATAATAATAATAATAATAATAATAATAATAATAATAATAATAATAGTAGTAGTAGTAGTAGTAGTAGTAGTAGTAATAATAGTAGTAGTAATAATAATAATAATAATAAAGAAAGAGAAGAAGAAGAAGATGATGAGAACTTGGAGATGGAAAATTAATGTAAGGATTAAACAATAATAATAACAAATGTCAAGGTTAGAGGTTCCACTAATGGTATATCAAGCAAGTATAGTATAAACTCTTATTATTGAATTGGAAACCACACACAAAGGAGGTTCCAATGAGATTATATATTGTTAACATGATTACATTAGTCATCTTATTCAATTAATGCTAATACTTGTAAATCTCGTCAAGCATTCATGATTATAACTTATGTTAACAACAAATCAAGTTCCTTTCATAGCTCAGGTGTCGGTTATACCATACATTATGGGCTATGAAAGTGCCAAGCATTTGTTGTACCAAGTGTTATACAACATAAATCAAGATTAGTCATTTAACAAGCAAAGTATTAAAGAGTGAACAAGATAATAAATATAAAACATGTTAGTATCAAACATTAAAGTCCATATTAAGTTTACGTTATACTTATTCTTACACCATTAGTGTAACCTTTTCACCTTGACATAATTAACTTAGCTAGACATAATGAAAGAAAACAAAATAGATAAACAAAATAAGAACATAAAAGTTAACTAAGTAAAGGAAAGGAAATGAAAGGCATAAACTTAATATTAATGAAAGCAAAGCATAAACATTACAAAAAATACAAAGAGAAAAAGGAAGAGCATGATCTTGATCTGGAAACCAAGATGCCTCAATACATGGCAAATGCCTCCTTTTATAGGCCAAAATTGGGAACTATTGATTTGATGACTAATTGATAAGTGGGTGGCCAACTTTTGACTTGGTGACAATCCTTATCTTCTCTTGTCTACCCAAAACGTCATTGATAACGTCAAAATTGGAGCCCGTTGCAAACATGAAAGTTGTCGGCAATTGTCTCAGTTTTCTTGTGTAAAAAAGTCAGCTCATTTGGACTTCTAGAACTCCAGATATGGCCAAAATACCGAACAATGCTCGGGTTGGAAGACAGATTCGGGTTTCTTTGTTGTTGCTACAATTTGGACTTGATAATGGCCTTTTTAGATCTTGGGCTTCATATGAAAGTTGTAGGCCTATGTCTTACCTTTCCATCCATATAAATTAGACCTAAATCTGAGATCTTTAGCTCCAGATATGACCCAATTACCGAACAGTGTTCCGGTTTGGATTGCACCGACATCTCTTCTCTAAGTTTGACCATCTCTTTATCCATGCAATTTAAGTTCTTCAAGTCATCAATCAATCCTTTCATTTATGTGATAGGCCTGCATTAAAAATAGACATTTACCACAAATTATAGGTATCTTATATTATTAGATACATTATTATAAAACATATTTTAGTTAAGGAGTTATTGATATTTCAAGTGCAAAATGATGATATAAAACCATGATAAAAATGCACTTTTAAGTACTAATCAGCTGGCGGGGAATCAGTTGTTTCTTTGTAATTTTCAAATTCAACCCCTTCCTTACCCTCAGAGATTGACTCATTATCTTTCTCACAAGGTTCAAGAGTGAGTTTTTCAATAACCTTACTATTGTGAAGAGTAGTGACTGATTTGACTTGATATATATGTTGGCTTTAAGAACTATTTGCATTTGCATTGTATTGTCCCTTTGGATTTTTTGTGGTTGAGATGGAAACTTACCTTTCTCTTGGAAATTGAGAGTAGATGTCAATTTGGCAAGAGTATCTTTAAAATCTGTCATGTTTTGAGCAAGTTGAGTATTGATTGTCTCTTGCTTTTCAATGAATGCATGCAATGTTTCCTCAAGATTTCTTTTAAGATATGGAGTAGAAGGAGGTGCATATCCATGAGAATTTTAGAAATTATGGTGTGCTTGAAACGGTGGATGTGAAGTTTATACATTGTTATTATCACTCTTCCAACTAAAATTTGGGTGATTTCTCCAATCAGGGTTGTATGTTTGGGAGTGTCGCACGTAAAAAAAATCCGCGCGGCGTCGGCTCCGATGATTTTTCATCGTTATTATTTGATTCGATCTTGTTGGATTCATTAGGAGTCGCCACCTAGTATTTAATTGAAGGTTACTAGGAAACCTGGTTGTACTAGTCTTGTCAGAGATTCGTTGGTAAGGGACCGGTTGTGGTTAGGAAAGGTATTAGCACCCCTAACGCACCTTACCTGAGGTAAGCTGCTTCACGGACTTGATGTGTTAAAGAAGTTTTAAAAATTTTGTCTTTTCATCGGATTTTAGAAATACAACTTTCATACAAGTTTGTACTTCTACATCGTGATCCAATCAAAATATTAAATTCTTCTTTATTCTCTGCAATTTTATCATAAATAAAATGAAAACATTCATAAGACAAATACAAACACACATACACATGCATTTTTTTATTCTTTTTTTATTCTTTTTCTTTTTTCTTTTCTTTTTCGTTTTTTTTACATCCACATTACAAATTATAAAAATCCAAAACTAAATAAAAATTACATTAAATAATTTAAATTTTACAAAACAGTCCCTAAAACTCCAGAAATTGCATTAAAGTTCCTTATAGGGTTGTGTGAACAGTGCCCGTGAACAGTGGTGGCGCGTTTCCTCCACGCGCCGCCGCTGCCGGAGGTGGAAGAACCAGTAGATCAGCCGTCTTCCTCTTCTTTGTCTTCCGGCGCCGGCGGTGGGTGTTGTGATTTGGGTTTTCAAATCGAAAGCCATGACAGATTCTAGGCAAAGCTTCCGACGACCATTACTCATCAACCATTGAAACAATACCCAATCCCAACGGTGAAATGATAAATCGACATCTCAGTCAGCATATATCCAAATATCAGCCGAAGTTAACGGTTGGATCTCCCTAGATCGGAGTTAGACCGAAACTGACCTAAGATTGGCGAGCCACTGTTGAACACGCATAACACTTTTTTGGATGGGTTTCATCTCATCTCCACCGTTCATAATGTGCAATACACCCATACGCATCAGATATCCAAAACTCAGGTTGATCCAATGGTGAATAATGGATAAATAGGCCGGCGGCTCTAACTGTTCCGAGAGGGGTTTGTCCAGAAATATTCAAATTGTAATATTTCTCTCGTGGTGGCAAATATGAATGATCGCTCCGGTCAGGATGTAGGCAATATAGGGACGCAAAACATACCTAAATTTCGGTGACAACTCTAAGGGGTGAGGGAGGCGGCGGCTCCTCTAGTGAGGGAGAAGAAAAATGCTAGGGGTTTTTGTGGGTTAGGGT
>NW_011499983.1:510204-510646 GCF_000495115.2 Populus euphratica | reverse complement strand
AAATAACGCGTTAAAAGTTGAACGCGTTCCAAATATCTTTGAAAATTTAAATTCTTGTGAGATGATGTTGAAAATGCTAAAAATGATGCAAATATGTTTAAAAATATTTGTTTTGGATTTTCATTGTTTTTCTCTATTTTTTAGATTTTTTTCTAAAAAGTTATCAAAATATAGATTAAAATTAGGGAATAACCTAAAATTGGGTTATGACAGGGAGTATGAGTTGTGGTTGGCCTTTTAGAAACTGTTTAAAGCATAGGCTTGTTCATGAAAACATTCCTTAAAAGAAGGCCAAGTTGGACAGTTATTGGTTGAGTGTTCATTTGTTTCATATATTTGACACACAATGTTTTCAACATATTTTAATTGACCACTCTTTTTCAATTCTAGTGCCTCAACTTTTTTAGCTAAAGATGCAAACTTGGCTTGAAAGTCATGATCT
>NW_011499983.1:498851-510177 GCF_000495115.2 Populus euphratica | reverse complement strand
TGATCTTTCCTAAGGTTGTACATACCTCCACTAGATGTATAAGGTTGAGTTTTACTTGGTGCTTTATATATACCTGCGGTGTCCCAATTTTGAGTATTTTTAGCTAACAAGTCTAAATATTCTATTGCTTCATCAGGGTATTTATCTTCAAAAGTTTTATTGCACATCAATTCAACCATTTGTCTATCTTTAGGTGTTAACCCTTCATAGAAATGTGAAACCAATCTCCATGTTTCAAAACCATGATGAGGGCAAGTATTAAGCAAGTCTCGATAACTATCCCAACATTGGTAAAATGTTTTTCTTGGTTTTTGAGTGAAAATGGTAATTTGTCTTTTGAAAGAATTTGTTTTATGGGATGGGAAAAACTTCTTTAAAAACTGTTGTTGCATTTCATCCCAAGCACGAATGGATCCAGGTTTCAAATTTTGTAGCCATGTTTTAGCTTTATCTTTTAATGAAAAAGAAAAACACTTTAATCTGATGGTGTTTATGCTACAATTTATTTTTACTTTTTGCTAATGATTCCTCACATTCCTAATATTCGTGTGGTTTGTGAGATCAAGGTTTTTGCTCGTTGTCGCTAACTTCTCTATACTTTTATCTGGTCATTAAGAATGAAACGTAATGATTTACATGTGCAGGATGGAGACATTAAAGACGCATCTTTCGTTTCTTTCATAAATCAGTTTATAAAACATTCTTCCAAAAATTATATACCATGCATTAACAAAAATTGCATATAAGCAAATCAATCTAAACATAGCCATTGCTTGATCTTTTATATATATATATATATAGAATGTAATATATTTTCGTAGATGAAAAATGCACAATTCAGAAAAATATCTATTCTATTTAAAAATAATAGAGTGTGAATGTTTACTTAATTTCTTTGCTTAAACAGTCGAGGTCTGAAATCTTAGCCCAAAAAACTTATTTGCAAACATATAACCCGTTAAAATCCCTCCAACATTCAACTACAATAATTTATTAACTGCATGCTACCTGATAAACTAATCATAGCTCCTAGAACATTCAGAATTCTGTTATGCTTGTTGAGTTGTAAACTAGTCTCAATTACCTTTTCATCCACATATATAATTCAGATAGCAATTCCTTTATATAATTTATAATAATCCCTGAAATTATTCCTAGGTATTATTGACAGACAATCCATACATTCTTTACTATTTTCATCATAGCTATTTCTATAAAAACTGAATTAATGCACCGTTTATGGTATTAAAAACCAGAAAAAACTTCTAACTAAATTTGGGTAAAAAACTATATAAAATTTAGGTAAAAACTTCTAATTAAAAACAAGCTTTTCCTATGTATAAAATTTAGGTAAAAAACTGTATCTACAGGGTTGAAATGATAGTGATCTTAAAAGTACAAAAGCAGCAGACAAAAATCAATTAGCCACAATGTTGTATGGTTTCCTAGTTTCTCAGCTTAAAGTTGAATGTTTTGGTGATATCTCTCCATCCAAAATCATCTAGACAGCTACTGTTGGCACTTGCAGTAGCCAATGAGCACTGTAGAGTATATATTGCAGCGAGAGATAAGGTTATCTCTTCGCATTTTCATAAATTAAAGGGATTTCTCTTCTTTTCTTTGTCAATTATAGTGCATGTATAAAAGTTTTCTTACTCAAAGTAAATGCCATTGTAATGTTTTCACCGAGTTCCCCAGTTTGCAACTAATTCACTTGTATATATTGGAGCATAGCCATACATGGAAGGTTCTTCCAGTCCAAGAAAATTAATCATGAAGCTCGTAACTAGAATTTTAGACAGAAGAGTAGCCAAGTAAACTCCTATACCCTGTACCTCTGGAATAATACGGGGAAAGGAAGTAAAATTAGATATATGTATTCTGATGCCATATATTACTTGGCCGACACTTGGCTATATCATTATTTGTTTTTACTTTTCGCAATGATTCCGTTGTTTACATCTCTGATATTGGTGTGGTGTATGAGTTCACGGTTCTTTCTCACTGCTGCTAACTTCTCTATACCTGCTTGTCATTAAAAATTAAATGTAATATTTTACATGTGCAGAATGTAGACATTAAAGAGGCATCTTCCGTTTTCTGGTCAAGAGGGATTACAAGAACTCAAGAAAATTGTTGTAGGGTTTGAGGAAAAGATTTATAATGTCGCCACCAGTCAGGTATTCTGCTAATGCTAGGTTCAATAATTTAGATATTCTCTAGACATGAATATAAGCATGCATAAGTTTGTGGATTTATGCATGTAAACGTGTGTGTAGTGTGTCCACACTCTCACTGGTCATTCTGTAGAAGATCTCCTCTGTTCATTAATTCTCTTGATAAGTGTTCTATTTAGAGTGACCATGGTTCTTTTCAAGTACAAGGGAAGTGTGCAAAATGCAAATAACGAATCAATACATAAATAATTAAATAAAAATAGAGGACACCGAAGTATATGTTAGGAATCTCATAAACTATATATTAGGAATGGATAATCTATATACATTGGCTTTCCTACTGTGAAACTAAGTCTATAGGATGATAAACTGTAAGGTAGTATAAATATATAATGTGATCAATAATACAATTCATTTCAGCAAATTCTGTTCCCCCTCTTCATAGTTTGAAGTATATCCTCACAGACGATGCAAATACAGGAAGCCTAACATATTAGAAAGAGCATATATCCCTTTTCCCCCTTCTCTTGTAACATGGACTGCTCAGAGATCTAATGTTTTGTTATTGATATCTGATTTTAGTCTGATTATCTGCATAAAATATCTCTGAAGATGCTTGCAATGAAGACCAAGTCTCAAAATACCATACCCACTGGCAAAGTTAATGCAGCCAAGCATTGAATTTCTAAACATCCTTACCTTTTGTTTTATATTGCTATGTATATACCATGCTTTAATCAAAACCTATAATGCAGGAATATCTGCAGATGGCCATTCCCAAATGGAAAACTAATCTTCCCTGGAATATTACAAAGTGCCATTTCTACAGACAGACACTGAACAGTGAAATTAGTGTTTCGTTTTGGTTGTTTTGCTGCTAATAACTAGATCTGTTAAATCTTTTCCCTGTACTTTTTACGTTATGCAGTAAACTGGTAACTTCATTAGTTTTTCGTTGGTCAAATGGAGAGCTGTCAGCAATATTTCCTCTGTTTGTTCCACTAACTTGACGGTACAATGTGATTAAAGAATCAGTTAATTATTTAAAAAAACTTCGAGGGATTAATTTGTTTGTTTCAAAAAAACAGACACTGGTGATGTAAAATTTTACTCAAATTTTTATCATCATATGCGTGTGTTTACTTGTAAATATTTTGGAAGGAACTATTTTATGTTTTGCGCAACATAAAAATAATCATCTAGGCTAAAGAAACTAACTCGATTTAGTAGATTAATTTTTAATTTTTTTATTTGACTTTTATCTATATCAAGTTTAAAATTAATCAATGTAAAAGTTATTTTAACATGATTTAATCAACTTGGTAGGTCCACATTAAAATTTTAAGATGATATTTTTTTTTTAACATTGATATAACGACATATTAAATTGATTCTATTTCCGTGGCTTAACTCTCCAAACCCATAACCTAAAAAATGAATTCCACCTGATTTAACATCTTTAATTATTTTTTATTTAATGATATGATAACAAAAATAGATGCTTCAAAAATAAAGCACTAACTAAATGTTAGGATGTTTGTTTAAGACTGCAATGATATCATAAAAAGCAAATCGAAACAAGACTAATTCAAAATCAACCAAATGTTAAAGGATAAAATAAATAAAAAAACCAAAAAGAATTCAATTGAAAGAAAGAAAAAAATTGGAAGGTAGAGTTTAAAAACAAAGGAATAATATGATATTGTTATTAAACGTGATCCTATTAAAAACCTTGAAACCTCTCGACTTGACTTTTTATTTAGCATAGGTTTAAAATTAATTTGCAAGGGAGCTGTCCATACATGACCTAGTTAGCTTGATGAGTGCAAATTAAGGTAACTTAAACAACTGATAAAAACATGGTTTGAATTTAAAAAAAAAAAAGATGATATTTTTTTTAATAATAAAATAACGATATATCAGATAAACTCGAGCATTGTCATTTAACTTGTCAAATGCACAACTCAAATCATGAACTCCACTAGGTTTAAAAATTATTTTTTATATAATGATGCGATAACTAAAATATACACTTACAAAATTAAGCACTAAACAAAATTAAAAACGTTTGTTTGAGATTGTGATAACCACATATAAAGAAAACAAAAACAAATTAAGATGACCAATTTAAAATCAACAAAATAATCAAGTGAAATGAAAGGAAAAAAAAAACAAAAATCATTCAATCAAAAGAACAAAAAAATTAAAAGATAGAATTTTTTTTTTTAAAAAAGGAAAGGTTATGAATAGTGAAGTTAGAGGGAAAACCCTAACTTTTTTAGTATAATAAATATTTTTTTAATTAAATTAAAATCTTTATCTCATACAATTAGACCCAAATAAAAGTTAAATAAAAAAGGGAAGAAAATGTCTAAAGACATATTAGGAAACAAAATGAAAAAAACACCAAATTAAGAAGCGAAAAAAATATAAGGACCACTTTAAAAAAACCAAAAAATATATATAAAGAGAAGCATAACTTTTAGTATAGCGGTTTATTTCTAAGTAAATTGAAAACTTTATCTCATATAATAAGGCCAAAAAAAGAATTAAATAAAAAATAAGGACTAATTTGTAAAAAAAAAGAAACAAAACCAAATAAAAAAGAAAGAAAATTTTTTAAAAAATAAAGTGTTTCACTATTTATATAAAAATAAAACACTATTATAGTATCCAACTAGATAAGTAGTCCACACTACCAATTATCCTAATTTTTTTAACACAAAAAAAAAAAAAAAAGTTTTAGCATCGTCAAAGGTGAAAAAAAAATTAAAAACAATTATATGCATGCATGATAAGAGAGATTTGGTTTGAGAATGCATGCTACAAATCTAAACATGAACTAAAACAAAGTAGAATTATATATATAAGAAAAACTTAAAAGAGATCAATAATTCAAGTGATTTATTATAAACTCTGAGATAAATCATCATAAATTAATTTAATATATTTATCTTTTACCCTTCTCTGCACAAAAAAATTATCTTGCTAATGAGGTAAAATTGTTTTTTTCAAGTAATCTAAAACTTATTTGTCAATTGATTGAGAATAATTTAACAGGTTTATTTTTATTTTTTTTGTATGCTAAAACTACGTTGTTGCCCTTGCATGCAAAAAATCAATTGGTTTTTTGTCTAAGGTTTATTTTGTTTTTTCTATTTTATTTGCATGTGAATATATTGAGGCTTCAAAAATATTGACCTTGACAAAAGATATTTTTTAGTTTTTTCCATGTTTTATATACTGTAAAATGATAAAGTTAATCTTAGAATAAAAATAATCTAAAACTGACTTGGGATAACATTTTGATCATTGCAATATAGGTTTTTTTGTTGTTGTAATATTTAGATGCTCTTAAAGATTATTTAATAATGTAAAGTGTTAAAATTTAAAAAATCAATAAAAAAATTAACATGTATATAACACTTGTCAACGTGTGAAAGTCCACCACATCATTAGTATGGTAATTTTATGTATAATGTGAAGATATAGTTGATGTTGTGGTGTATATTATTATATTTACAGTGGTTTAGTGACGATATAATTTTTATCTCCTTTCCATATTTTTTTTTCTTAGATTTTAATATTCATGTTGAGCTTTTAAAAATTTAATTGTATCATTTGAATTATATTTATACTAATGCAATTTTTTTTGCCCGATCTTTTTTTTTTTTGTGGTATCAACACAAAACAAAGGAAAATACCATGCAACACAAAATTTATTCCCCCCATAGAATTAATGCAACAAATACATAGATAACAAACGACAAAGAATTTAACATAGTCATGGAATTTAACAGAAAATGTGTATACTTTACTTTCCCTGCTAAAATTAAACTATTTTTTTAATCCATGTCACCATATAATCAATTTTTTTCTTGATAGATTATCTATTTCATATATAGCCAGATCATTATATATATACACATACACCTTAAATAGTTTATAAAATTATTATTTCTTTTTACTATAATGTTTAAGTTTTCAAATAACATAAAATAAGCCTATAAATCAATAATAAAAATAAAAGTTAGATTGAGATAAGGACCAATTCTTTAGCCTTAAAACAATTTATCTTCTGCTCTTTAGTGTTAGTAGTGTAATTGTAATATTATTTTTTAATTTATTTAATATTTTATTTTTGATATTACAACCAAAAATAAAAATGAACCAGAATTTATATGATATTTTCTATAAAAAATTGATAAAAAATGTAATAGAAAAGAGTTTATAAAAACAAAAACAATGTCTCTGTTAGAATAATTTTTTCATTAAAGAGAAGGCCTCCCAGCCAGTGCAGGTGATTACCCGTCGGCTAACATTTCCTCGCGCGCCTAGCACCAGCCAAACCGCCTCAAGCTGAACATGCACCAGACAAAGTTGATGAAAAGACGCTAGGGAGCCTCAGCAGCTGAGAAGAAAGCGCGGGAACACCCACCGGGCGAGAAGAGACGCGAAAAATAGAGACGGAGCGCGGTAAAGATTGTGAAGCCACAGGATTCACGCACGCCGTGCTTTAACATAGTTTTTTTTTAATACACACAGTGCAATCTATAATAAAATGTTGCTTTTTTATAATTATAATATTAAAAGAAAAAAATTAATAAAAAATGTGAATTAATTAAGATAATCTATCAAATTTAAAATTTATGATAACTAAATAAAAAATTTAATATTAATTAACTAAATTAAATAAATAAAAAAGTAAAAAAACCTATAGAAAAAAATAATGAAAAAAATTTAAATTAACTAATTTAATATGTCAAATCAAATTAATCCGTTAAATTTAAAATTTATAATATAAAAATTTAATAATTAAATAAAAAAAATAATATTAGCAAACTAAATTAAATAAAAAAATTAATAAAAGAACCTATAACTAAAAACATTAATTTTTTTTATTAAGGATTGCATTGTGCAATCTAAATAGAAGACTATGACTTTTAGTTTATAGTTGATATACACATATAAAAGAACTGTATTCTTGTGCTGTTTCACTGTTCATAACTAACAAACTGAAACTATATATATATATATTTGTTAACTAATCAACGGATTTGTTTTCATGATCAGTTCTAATTTTTGTAAGTAAACGTTTACTTGCAACCAAAGTTTGTTTTCTTGATAAATTTTGGTTTTATTTAATTTTTGCTTGATTATCTAATTCTACCATAGTCTAGATAATCATAAACCAAACCCCCCCTTTAAATTGCATAATGTATAGCATAACAATTTGAACTAAACCTTTTTTGTAGGATCGATCCCTTACTTGCTTTATACTATCTTGTGTGTTTCAAGTTAGAGTAATTAATTTGTGCAACCACAACACACAACAAATTCTACCGGTGTTGCCAAGAAAGTAATTTTAGTTGATTATTGTGTTTTGATTGTTTATTTTCTATGATTGTTATTTATTTTGTTATTTTTAAAAAAAGAGAGAAACAATTTTTTTTTCTTGCGACGGTATTATACATTACGGTATAGTTACTGTTTAAAATCAATGTTTTAGTGGAATTAGCTTCCAGTCTTTTGTTTCCTAAAGAGAAATGATGTTCTTAACAAGACCAGTGGCGTTTGGCCACTAGTTGTACCACATCGAGGCCAAATTATGTTGTTTTCTAGGTTTTTTAGGTAGTTTTGTGTTCTAGCATAGGATTTTCATTTAATTTGCATTACTTTCAATAATTTGTGTGGTCGATTTCTTTTAAGTTTTCTTGATAATTTATGCTTATAACCCATTCTACTAACTAGAGTTACTTGTAGGTAGATTGCAAAATAAAAAACATTTTACACAGGTTAAAAAAGAAAGCTCGCATCAACGTCACGATAACAAACACTCAAAGAGCTCGCTGCTCCTAACATAGAGAATCAACCATTGTGCATAAACATAGATAATAATGTCAATTTCGAGCTCAAGTCTTGTTTTATACACTTACTGCTTATATTTAATAGACTTGCTAGAGAAGATCCTTATACTCATCTCAAGGAGTTCCACATGGTTTGTGTTAGCATGAAACAGAACGGAGTTGATAAAGAACAAATTAAGTTAAAAGCTTTTCCATTCTCTCTAAAAAGGGCAACAAAGATATAACTTTTCTCTATTCTCCTAAGTTCCATTGAAACTTAGAATGACATGAAGAAGATTTTTCTTAAAAAGTATTTCCCAACCTCTCGCGTTGCCAATATAAGAAAAGAAATATATAAGATTTGGCAATCTCTTAGAGAGACACTCTGCCAATATTAGGAAAGATTTGAGCAACTATGCATTCAATGCCCTCATCATCAAATACTCGATCAACTGCTCATTCAATATTTTATGAAGGACTAATGCCTACTGACCGTAGTATCACTGATGTGACAAGTAAAGGGGCATTGGTAGATAAAACACCCGAGGTTGCTCCCTAATTTATCTCAAATATGGCAGCCAACTTGAAACAATTTGGCACTTGTGGAGACTTCCAAAGAAAACGAGTGAATAAGGTAAGTATTGCTAACCTTGAGAATAAAGTTAATAATCTTACTTCTCTTGTATGTCCTTTAGCTTGTGAAAATGTACAACAGGTGAAAATTTATAGCATATGCTCTTTACAAGGACATGCTTCATATTTGTGCCCAACAATGCAAGAAAATTACATTGATCAAACTAATACAGTTGATAGAACTTTCAATAGACAACCCTAGTGTAAGTATGATCCCTTTTCTAACACGTACAATCTCGGATGGAAAGATCATCTGAACTTACACTATAGGAAGTCACCTCAACAAGGCAATCAAAGCCGACAATTCCATCACAATAGATTTCAGTCTCAATAAAATTATCAAGTTAGATAGCCCCCTACATTTACAAACTTTATTGTTATGGAATCATCGAGTGATGATCTTCATAAAATGATGAAAACCTTGGCCTCTAATACAGTGACCTTGCAACAAAATGTTATGTCTTTTCAATAGAAAATAAGGTCAAGTATTCACAATTTGAAGAAGCAAATGGGGCAAGTAGCTTCAAGTGTAGAGAAATTGGAAGCATAAATAAATGGAAAATTGCCCTTCTAAGTATTGAATCCAAAAAAGAATGTTAATGCGATCACGCTGCGAAGTGGGAAAGAACTTGAAGAGAAAAGGCCAAAACAGATTGAGATGGACAAAAAAGAGGAGATATAAATTGAACTAAGTATAAAGAAGAAACTTCCTACTCCTCTACAAATTGAAACAATGACCATTACTCCCAAGGTAAGTCCTGTAAGTTCTTCTAGGACAAAGAAAGAGGACAAAGAAATTAAGATTTTAGAAAGTTTTTAAAAAAGTGAAACTCAACATTCCTTTGATTGATGTTATCAAGAAAATTCTCAAGTATGCCAAATTCTTGAAGGCGTTGTATACTACCAAAAGAACTTTCAAGCTAAAAGGTTACTAAACGACATATGTTGTTGTTCAAAAGAATCTGTCTCTGAAGCAAAAGGACTCAAGTGTGTTTACTATCCCATGTGTTATTGGTAAAGCTAATTTTAAAAATGACTTATGCAATATAGGTGCATCCATTAGTATTATACCTAAATATGTTTATGATTCTCTTAGTCTTGAACCTTTGATTAAAACTAGCATTGTAATACAACTTGCAAATCATAGTTTTATTTATCCACTTGGTGTGATAGAAGATGTTCTAGTCAAGATTGATAGTTTGGTTATTCCATATGACTTTTATACTCTTGATATGAAATGTGATTTTTGTGATTCATCAAACAACACTTTCATATTATTTAGGAGACTATTCTTGAAAAATACCAATACAAAAATTGATTGTGATAATGATATTTTATTTATGGAGGTAGGCAATGAAAAAATTTAATTTAATTTTTATAATGCAATGAAATATCCTTACAACAATATTTATTCTATCACATGTTATGACCAAAATGATAAGTGTGTGCAGCAAGTCTTTTATTTGATTGTGAGGACGGATTAAACGTGGCTTTGAGCTATGACTATGATTTTACTGAGATATAAGAGATGAAGAGGCATATATATATTCTCTAAAACATCCAACAATCAACATTGACTTTACAAGCTTTGCAAACCATTTCCCTTGGTAATCTCTTTGTTGATTTCGTGCTTTCTCTCAAGTTCAACTTGGTTTTTATGATTATATTACAAATTTATTTTATTTGTAATAGCTACTAAAAAATTTATTTTGAAGGAAATTTATATCTTTAAGAATCATTTCCTCCTTTTCTCTAAATTAAGGCACTCTACTTGTATTTATAGGAAATTTTCTGTTTCCTTTTCTTTTGGCGTTACCATGTTATTTCAGAAGTGGAAAAAAAGCTTGTGCACGTGACCGACCTTATTTTCATAGAATAGGAGGATTTTATTTTATTTTTTCCTTCTTTTGTAATCAGGAAAAGCTCCCTGGTGGGGTTATAAAAGAACACCACATTGCCTTTCTTTTTGGTCACCAACTTAGCAGTCCTTCTGCTCCTTCACTAACAGCCCAACATCCACCTAGCAGCCCAGCATCAACGACGGTCTTAGCAGGTATGCCTGGCTCTTCATTATTTGTTTTACAACTGCAAGTTTTTTTTGTTTTGTATGCATGCAGGACACAATTCTGAGTTTGTGTAGTTGAAATAATCTTTAAGCTTCTAACCAAAGCTCATGATTACAGTAACTTAAACTTCTCTCTTTTATAAATGAATTTGCACCGTCTTCCTATTTTTGACTGCATGGAGAAAGGTGAAATTGTGAAAGGCCTAGAATAAAGAAAAGGGCAGAGAAATAGAGACCAGTAGTGGAAGAGAAGATAGGGACACAGTCATCCAAGGGAGCCGGGAAGAATCCTTAGAGAGGTTTCTCTGTTTTGAGGAGTGGATTTATGTCGGCTGAGTTTGATTTGGCTTTGGTTGGGGTTTGCTGTTTTCTGATTTTGCTTCTCTGCTTTGACCGAGACTTAGAAAGCATATTATTAGTATGTGTGTGTGACACGACTGAAAAATTGATGTCTTCTCCCAAGTGCAGGAGTGTCGAAGTAATAAATAACCCGGCAAGACCGGGGTCGAACCACAAGGAGGTTAATTGTACAAATTATAAAAAACAATTAAAAAACAACAATAACAACAACAGTAATAACAATAATAATAATAATAGTAATAGTA
>NW_011499983.1:487147-491740 GCF_000495115.2 Populus euphratica | reverse complement strand
AACTCCAGATATGGCCAAAATATTGAACAGTGCCCGGGCTAAATGACAAATTCGGGCTTCTTTGTTGTTGCTATAATTTGGACTTGAAAATGGCATTTTTAGATCTTGGGCTCCATATGAAAGTTGTAGGCCTATGTCTTACCTTTCCATCCATATAAAGTAGACCTAAATTTGAGATCTATAGCTCCAGATATGACCCAATTACCGAACAGTGTTCCGGTTTGGATTGCACCGACATCTCTTTTTTAATTTTGGTCATCTCTTTGCCCTTGCAATTTAAGTTCTTAAAGTCATCAATCAATCCTTTCATTTATGTGATAGGCCTGCATTTAAAATGAACATTTACCACAAATTAAAGGTATCTTATATTATTAGATATATTATTATAAAACATGTTTTAGTTAAGGAGTTATTGATACTTCAAGTGCAAAATGATGATATAAAACCATGATAAAAATACACTTTTAAGTACTGATCAGTGTGTAAACCCAAAGCAACCTTGTCTGCTCCTACAACAGCATGATTATTGGCGCGAGCTTGTAATTGAAAGAAACTTGACTAAGCTTGATAGAATTATTTGTGAGTTCTAGCCTGCTTCCATTCAATTAATCAACAACTACTCTTATTGCAGGGCTGCGAGCTATTGTCAACCCCATTCGACTATTGTTTGCTACTAGCAATCACAGAAGGAGTCTGCTAATTCTCAGCTTGTGTGTAACTCTGCTAATCCTCAGCTTGTCTTGGTGACGATGGTGGTCGAGGGCTCTTCTTTTTTATTGTATTTCCTATAGCGCAGCATCGCCAAACAGCCTTTCATCCAATAAATGACCTTGTTAGCGACTCCCCATATTTTCCTCGTTGCCTGCAACAATTCTATCAGCTATCCAATTTCTTATTCAACTCGTACATAACCTCCTTTTTTTATTTAGGCCCTTGCAGATTTTGCTTCAGCGAGTCCTGCCCAATAGGGCTCATAGTAATATTTTGCAAGCAAGGGGCCGCTTTCAACTTCCCAATGGATCAATAATAAGCTACTGCAGTAGTAAAAGCTTCTATCCAACCAGCCAGTGTAAGGCCTTCCCCTGTTGGTAGCAATGTAGCTTCTTCAAGTAGCTGTACTTCTGCCACAACAATGAGCTTCAACTACCCAAACTTCCCTGGCAATTTTGAAGAATGGTGCGTACCAGATTCCAATCCCTGAACATGTTATGGGCCACAACAGCTTGCAGAGTAACCCATCCTCAGGCTATGCCTTTCTTCAGTGGATCAATTTTATTCTTCTTGAATGCTTCATCCTTCACAGCTTCAGCAACAGCAACAACCATTCATACAGACACAGCAAAGCCAATAGGGTCATCAAAATCCAAGTATTTCTAGTGGCTCCTCGTCATCCCAGAAGCATGTGCAGAATCAGCAGCAGAAACCACAAGGGAGTGAATTAGGTGGAATTGGTAGCGGTCATCAAGATCCAACCATCAGCAGAATCATTCCCTGCCGAACTAGCAGCGGCAGCTGATGCAAAATCAGAATGTTACTCACAAACACCAGCTTTTAAGATCTCAGACATCTCCTCCTTTAGCAATGTCATTTGCTCCATCAACGGAACCACAACTTCCCCAGGTCTTGATGTTTCATTGATGGTACAGAATCATGCTCTCCTCTAAAGCCCTCCAGAGGCAGCAGGCATGGCTATCACTTCATCACTGCAGCCTAAGCAACACAGCAGACGAATTACCGTGTGTCTGAAGAAGGGAAAAATGGAGGAAATGACACTTCAAATATGGAAGGAGAGAGGAAGGCCGATATGGTTGGAGGACAGATCCCATTAACTGATGGGCAGTCAGTTGTGTTCTTTCGGCAAGATTTAACAGACTCCTCTGTTTCAACAATGCCTGTGAACAATGTTGTTGATAGCTCAGCCCGAACTCTTAACCTTGGGTCCACTCTTGCTCGGACCTCAGGCTCTGCTATGTCAGCTACTATTGGCAGTGTAAATGCACCAAGTATACAACAACAGATGCAGCGGAATCAGCAGCAGCAGCAACGAAGTCAGCAAATCCTTCAACTTCAGAAGCATCAACAATTTGTAGCTGCAGCTTCCACTCATAATGAAACACCAACAATTAGTAATGGAGGTGTTTCTTAGGACCACATCTCATCATCATCATCTATGGGCACCAAGTTACCTAATGCACTTTGCGTTTCCTCAAAATCTTGTTCAAAGCGGCAGTAGCAGCAGCACTTAACAAAGTATGCACAGCAACAGGCTCAAATAATCTACACTAATGCTTTTATGCAAGCTCAAGCTCAAGCTCAAGCTCAACATGTGGCAAATTCAACAAGCTTTGCATCAGCAGCTAGTGGGTTTCATCTGCAAAGACATCGCAATGAGCAGCGACCAGAATGCATCGGCAACCTCTTTTACAAGGATGTTGTTGTTATGTCATCCAGTCATGTAAATTTTTGTGACTCCCAACCTCCTAGCAACCACGAGAGGATGTTTCTAGTTTTTTTCTTCAACAACTAATGCTGAGAAAACAAAAATAGAAGAATAACTGACAAAGCTCCATCATTCGAGCAGAGATCACCACTACAATATCCTCTTCCCCAGTTACAAGTGAAACTGACAAAGTCATTCTTCATAAATTAAAAGAACTGTTGGAGACCAAACAAAAAGAATTATAAGGACACAGCTGAAACCGTAGTATGCTTATGGTTTCTTATGCTTTGGAATTATTTTTTTTTAACATTAGCTTGTGATTTTATGTTAAGAAAACATGCTTTATGTAATAGAATTTCTTTCCTATTAATAAAATCTATATTTTGTCTTGGCTCGTGTCTTATTACCTATATTTTCATTATGTTTTAAAATTTATTTATCTCTTTTTTTTCATGCAAACAACCATACGAGTTTCAATGGTTTTAAAGGATAGTGTTAAATGGTTTTAAAGGATAGTGTGACTATACTTAGAATAATTTCTATGCTACCTGCGTATCTTTATGAATAAAAGATTAAGTCATAACATAGTTTAAATAATTTTTTTTATCAAAGAGTTTTTTAGTGTGTATGTGTGTGTGATTGTACTCGAAACGAATTTCAAGTTACCTATATACCTTTATGGATAAATATCAAGTCATAACATAGTTTATTTTTTTGTTTTTTTTTTTTGCCTCTCACAGTTTTAGCTCGTGCAAGCAAGAGCAACGTCAAATTTCAAGTATAGTATCGTTTCAAGAATTTGTTGTTGATAGGTCCAATACTCAATCCACTCTCATCAACAATTTTGTAAGCTCTATTGGTATAAACTTCTTGAACAACATAAGGGTTATCCCATTTGGAGAGGAACTTGTTGCCCATATGTTTTGACATGATTATTAAGCATTGTACTGTCAAGACAAGATCTCCTTCTAGGAACAAGTGTGGTCACGCTTTTTTGTTAAAAGCTCTACAAAGTCATACTTGATAACATTCTAATTATTGTTATGTCTCAAGATGCTTTTCATCTAAAGCTTCAAGTTCTTCGAGGCGTAGACAGACATTATCTTCATTGGAAAGTCCTTCTTGGATCACAATTCTTAAAAATGGAATTTGACATTCTAATGGAAAAACAATTTTCATCTCATATACCAAAGAATATAGAGTAGCTTAAGTCGGCGTTTAGAATATAGTATGACAAGCTCATAGCACCTCTCCAATTATATTATGCCTATCCTTCTTTAAGCAATTCACCACCTTCCTAAGAATATAGCATAAGATCTTGTTAAAAGCTTCTATCAAGCCATTAGCTGAAACATTGTACATAAAAGAATTATGTTGTTTGAAATCAAATTGTGCACACAACTTGTTCATGGTTGTATTGTATAATTCCTTTCCATTATCATTTATGATATATCTTGGTACCCATAATAGTAAATGATATTTGTCTGAATGAAGTTTATAACTGTCTCTTTCTTCACCTCTTTTAATGTTGCAACTTTTGCCCACTTTAAAAAGTAATCTGTTGCAGCAAATATGTAAAGATGCCCCCCAAAGCTTTTTAAAAATGATCCCACCATATCAAGTCCCCCAGCATCAAAGGGCCAAGAGGCAACTATCAAGTGTAAAGGTTTAGGTGGCTGGTGAATCAAATTAGCTTGCAATTGATAACTTTGACATTTTATAGCATAGTCTATTTTACCCCATTCTTTTGATCTAGAAGCGAAGCTTAGTACCTAATTTGTGTGCTCTATAGATCCCTGAGCGTGTTTCTTGTAGTGCTTTTATAGCTGCTCCTTTTCTGAGACGATAGAAGTTTTGTAATGGAGGAGGAAAGTTTGTTAAGATCTTGTTATTTCATCAAAAGCTCACAACATTGTATAGAATTACATATAAATAGCAATCCAAATTGCAACTCATAACTGACCAAAAAGCAAATAAATAAAATGTTCGATACAAATAACTTAAGTTAAAACCTAATAATAGACTTAAATAAAGTCTAATACCATGGACCTAATAGATGCCCAATCCCTCTACCAAAGAGTGGCGGGTTGGATTGTCACACACACACACACACACACACACAAATATATATATATATATATATATATATATAT